>NC_141249.1:2544397-2569397 GCF_054856555.1 Leptonotus elevatus
CCCCCCCACCAAAAAAGAAAATGAAAAAAATGAAAAATCACAGAATAGATCACAGAAGGTTGGCTGCTTGAAAAGTAGATCTTGGGGCAAAAAAGTTTGGTGCCCCCCTGGGTTAGCCCATTAATTTGTGTTAAGTAGGATGCTTTAAAACGGCTACAGTCAGTTCTCAAAAATAAAGCTCTTGTGAAAAACTTATATACTGGTTAATAATAGCCCTTTAAGTAACTCATAGAAACAAAACAAACAAAACCTTTTTTTCCCCTCAATAAAATGCAGCGGTATCGGATCAGGATTCGGAATCGGCCGATCTTCAAAATGAGGTGACTCAGTCTCGGGTCCAAAAAAGTGTGATCGGGACATCCCTAATGTATACATACACATTCAAATCTTGCTTTTACCTTTTAATTGGTTAATTAAAGTTACAATTTAATTAATATTTTCTTTAATGAAAAAAATATTAAAAGGTGCATTGTGCAGTTCACAAAGGTAATATTAAAGCTTTTTCTACATCTTGTATGCTCCTAACCTAACAATAGCCAGATTGATATTTTGATTCACTCAAGGGAGTTCTTTACGTTCTCAATCTAGGACTGCTCTCCACAGTAATTTGCTCGGGAAAGGCGGGACATTTTGTACAATACTTCAAGCTAATTGGACGATGCGCATCTTGTGCGCGTTTGACCAATCACGGCAACAGATGAATGTCGTCTTCGGTCTCATTTTAGAAAGAAAAAAAAAACGTGAATATTCTTACCAGCAGCTAAAAAGGGTGACGTCAATGTTAGCATACAACACAATTGACCTTACAGTGGCACACCCCTCCCCGGCCACTAAATGCAACAAGAAGCCCCCTCCAACATTTACCGGTCAAGATGAGCTAAAGTGCATACACATTAATGGCAAAGTTGTCAGATCTTCCTTGTGATTTCTCGGTCAGGTATTTTCAGGATGCCGATATTTCTCTTCGAAGCAAGCAAAGGGGGCTTTAATTTCTTTAGTGAAGGGTATCTTCACTCCCTCACCATGCAATTTTGCCCTCCAAAAAAGGAAATACACGTCGCTTTTGTTACTACATAAGTCAGAGAAAGACACCTCGCGCCTCACTCACTTCGAATGATTGTCAGCAAAACCGAAGTTTTTCGACAATGTTCCTGTGTCAAGCAGGATAAGAATGAATTTATATTACCTCATAGTTTCAATATTTTGTAAGCATTAATAGTAAATGGTAAGTCAGCAAACGCGTGGACAGTTAACTACCCGGAGCTATCGTTAGCCTTTGGCTAAAAACAACGGAGAACATTACCTTATTGCAGACACTTTTATGATAAATTTGGAGGGATTCAACTGGTCGTGTGCTCTTCCACAAATTTTGATCCAGCGCAGACATTCTTCGTAGTTGTTTGAGGGTTTAGGGGAGAGAATAAACCGGACACGGTTCTCTCTCTTACACAAGCCGTGACTACAGCAGGACGCCGGTTAGTCGATCCGGATAACGGTTATCACTCATACACAAGCCGCGACTACGTTTAACCATTTTTATTGATTTTTCCTTGCTTTTGGATAACCACGCAATGCATCACCAGGAGCTAGATTGCTATGTTTGTCCTAAGCAAAACTCACGTGCCGACGCTGACATGACGTCTTACCTCAAATATATCTTTCAAATAAATTAATTAATCAATTATACATTTCTGTAATTAATTGTACATATGAAAATAAACTATAGTATTTTATTTACAAAGTTGTTTTTTTTAAAGACAAAATCAATCAAATCCATCCACCATTATGGGTATCACATGTATTGTAAGGGAATTTTAGCAATTTCTTAACCTCTTAAAATGTTTCATGACTGGTAATGAAATGAGAAATGTGTTATATTTTGAGTACTCACGGTTAGTAAATACTCCACGGCTCGGTCCGGGTTGTTGTAGCTGGCCCGCAGGGCCGACACCACGGCCTCACGCTCGTAGCCCATGGACATGATCTCCGACACCAGGTTCTCGTAGGCCTGGCCTGTCACTGCCAGGGAGGGAGAGACATCAGCATTTTTTTTTCATCAATCCAAGGATCAGTCGCCAATTTACCGAGAATGGACGCAGCCTCCTCCAGTAGGCCCAGCTCATCCGCCAGGCTGACAAACACAAACACATTTCTGGTTAATTAAGTCTGGAAAATTGGAGTGTGATTTATTTAACCAACACTAAAATTAGTGCTGGGTTTAATAATATGTATTGAATCAATTTTCCTTTTCAAGTCTGATATTGATTTATAAAACCATTAATCTATTCTTTTAATATCTCTTTCCCATAAATTCATAAATAAATAGAACTTTAAAGGCCGATTTTTTTTTATTTTTTTATTTTTAAATCTTATTGTTTTCTTGAAAAGGAAAAATATTAATTGAATGGAACTAAACGCTCGAAATTGAGGAAATTTGAATTGATACCCAGCCCTACTAAAAATTAATACTTAAATTCCAACTAGCAAGTACAGCTAGCAGGTATCAGTATCAGGCCGATACAATACATCGTATCCAATACCGGCCTTTTCAAAGTATCAGGTACATGTGAAGGCTGCCGATACTGACATGCATGGTTGACAGCATGTCGATTTTGTTAAAAATGCCCTGTTCCAGTGTGCACGGCAGTGTTTCAAGACATTTTAGAGGTTGTAAAGAACTAAAAATAATCATTTGATGAATATGCAGGAGTGGAGGTTGTATTTGCTGAACTTGATAATACTGCTCAGTGGCCTAGTGGTATTGTGTCTGTCCTGAGACTGGTAGGTTGTAGGTGCAATCCCTGGCCGGGTCATACCAAAGACAATAGAACCCATTGCAGCCATGCTTGACACTCAGCATTAAAGGTTAAAATTGGGGGTTAGATCCCCAAATGATTCCGGAGCGTGGCCCCTGCTGCTGCTCATATATATTATAATATAATAATAATATATTATAATATTTAAACTGCTTAAAATATGTGTCGATGTAAAAAAATAAAATAAAAACATCGATTTGCAATGTTATGCCTTGCGCAGTTTTTCATCGTTTCTCGTCAGACCTTTTTTGGGGACGGATACGTTTTGCGGATATCCGATATCTAACATGGTTAGATCTTTGCAAGTAATCAATTTAATGTTTTGAGTTTTGTAAGTGGCTCCTCGTTTACTTAATGACACAATTTATTGTCTGTGTTTAACTGCCTGTGGCCGCTGTATCAGATGAATAACACTCTCAGTGAAATGCATGTTGCTGATGTAGTGTCTTATTAGCCCAGTAGAGGGGCTCATTGTTACAATGGTTGAACACATCTGTTTAGTCTTTGTGAAGGAAAAAAGTAAAATAATCAACACGAATCCTCAACAAAGCTTCTGGAGCTTCATTCTTCATACCATCTGTCTCGCTGCATAAAAATGAGAATGTGTTGTGTTAACCGCAAAACACTGATAAGACAAAAAAGTAGTTAAACGGTCAAAATTATTATTAGTTCATTGTGGAGTTTTTTAAAAAAAAATTATAAAGTTACAGTAAGTTCATGTTTATAGCGACAAAATGCAGATGTTAAAATAAAAACATATTTTGGTTATCCAATGAGTCATATATATGTATTTATTTTATTTTATTTTATTTTATCGAAAATCAGGAAATCAAAATTGAAAATCGGATCAAATCTGGCTTGAGTGGATTGTTACATCTCTAATGTTATATGAAAAAGCGGCCGTGGCTCAGGGTGTAGAGACGGTGGTTCAGTAACCAGGTCAGCTGCCTGCCTCATGTGTTGTTGTGTCCTTGGGCAAGGCACTTCACACACATTGCCTCTAGTGCTACTCACACTGGTGTATGAATGGTGTGAATGTTTGGTGGTGGTCGGAGGGGCCGTAGGCGCACACTGGCAGCAACGATTCCGTCAGCCTGACCCAGGGCAGCTGTGGCTACTTAAGTAGCTTACCGCCACCACAGAGCGAATGAGTAAGTGCATGAATAATGTATCCACTCTATTGTAAAGTTTCTTTAAGTGTCTAGAAAAAGCACTATACAAATCCGATGCATAAAAATAAAAAAGCGACTCCTGCCATCATCTATTCTAAGAATTATTGAGCCACTGTCACTTTGTGACAAAAGCGGTTACTGCTTCATGTTCTCACCTGGAAGCTGATGAATGGACAGATGCTCGACTTCCCGCTTGCTCCGTCGGCGTGTCGTCAGGCTTCTGCGTGTCTGTTATGGCTGTTGGAGGGGTTACGGCATCGGGGGTGTCTTTGGTGGCTGCTGACGGGGGAGACGTATCTTCGGGAGAAGTGGTTGGGGTGTTCTCTGGGGCGGGCGGCGGTGCCGTTTCCAAAGCCGTGGTGGCTGTGAATTCTTGTGTGGGGACGCACACAGATAAGGAGGGCGAGGATGAAGATAAGGAGGCCAGTTCTGATGTCGAGGAGGAAAAGGGGGGCAGTGCAGATTGGGGGGTCGACTTCGGGGGGGTTTGAGGGGCAGGGGCTGCTTTGGGCTACAAACAAAGAAAACGTGAAAGTTTTGATATTCACATCATCATCATCATAGTTGCCAAATGTATCTAAAGGGGAAATAAACCCCATTTGCTTTGTTCATTTTTGGCAAGAACACTTTGCCTGCGCCACCACTAGTCTAAACACTAGGGGTGTGCAAAAAAATTATAAAAATTGATTCTCATAAGAATCACGATTCTCATATACTATGATTCAGAATCTATATAAAATGTCCCAAAATCAATTGTATTTATTTTATACTGTCTTGCCCTTGTTCGTGTGTGCCTTTATTGGTAGCACTGTTCATGCTGTACACGATTTGGCCACTTAGGGGCAGTGTGGTTCCGCACATTCTGATACACTTTTAAGTTGTAGTAGTAGTATTTGAGAGTAGAAGAAATAAGTTACGATCAAGTTATGCCCCAACGTAGGAAAAGCATTTGCCGGTGAGTAATGTTAATATTCATCTCTGTATACATTCCTGAAGCGTTTTTTCTATGAATAGCCGTTCTTTTGAAAAATAAAAGTGCCGCGAGTAGCGCGCTAATTAGCGGATTCGCTACTTAGCGAATCAATGGCAATTCGAAATAGACTGACAACTTATCTCATGAAATGCCCAACAGTACAACTTTTATGGAGTTAAGTAAATGTAAATCGAACATTTTGCAACCTTCAGTTGGAAAAGTTAATTTTCTATGCAAATTACAGCAAAGTTCAGCTCAAATTTTTTAAATGTACTAGTTAATAGTTAATGATTGAATTTTTTCTAAATTCATCGTTCTAAAATGAACTAGTTCATAATTCAAGCCTCTCTCATTTCATTCATGGTATTTTCTGCCGAATTAAGGTTTTCTCCTTGCAGTCTAATGAGAAAACCTGGCATCCTTGAACACAAATGAGCTCGTTCACAAAGCAAAAACACACTACATTCACATTTTAGTGACAGCTATTAAACAAATTAACGAATACATTTTAAATTACCAATTTTAGGAGAGAATATTGAAATTAATGATGGATTTATTGATCTTTTGCCCCATATCCCCGCTATATAAACATGTTTCATACACATTTAATCACATACTAAAGGGTTTGTGAAGTTGAAACCATATAGTTTGGGATTTTTAATTATCGTTATTATTATTACAATTATTACTATTATTAGTTATTTTGTTTTGACTTTTTTTTTGATTCAGTTAGTTTTAATGAGCTTTTAGAGGAGGTGTTTTGTTTTATTGCTTTGTTTTAGTTTTCATGTAGTGATAGCTTTAGTTTTTTTTTTTATGGAGTAATTGTTGAGCACAAGATAATAATAATAATAATAATAAAAAGCTCACTAAGTAAACTAAACTGTTTGACCTTCCTTCTTTTGTATGGACATATAGCAATACCAAAAAATGCATGCAAAATAAACTCCGAAAGCTCATGTATGATGTTAAAGAGACACTTGATTGGGCCGAACATTGGCACTTACTGTATATAACAGGTCCGTATGGAAAAATTATAGCACTAAAATTCCCCCCCATGAAAAACTCCATTGTGATTTAATGTGTTTTATATGACTACATTTTACACATCTTAATGCCAACAACTTTATGGGTGTGGCCTTTTTTTTCTCTCCCATTCTCAGCCTGTCAACGTCACTAAAGGATGGAGGCCAGCATCGCAATATGTTTCCTGGCTTCGGGCTTGTTTTGTCACGTTCTGTTGTTACCTAGTGTCTGAAAACGGTGACCAATCGTCACCAATTCATTATGCACATTCCTACTCCCCCTCCATGAGCAGTCACCTTACCATGCTGGAGAGGTTTGTGTGTTCCAATGATCCTAGGAGCTATGTTGTCTGGGCCTTATGCCCCTGGCAGGGTCAACCATGGCAAACCGGTCCTAGTTGAGGGGCCAGAACAAGCATGGCTCCCAGACCCCTTATGATGATCAACATAAATAGATGGAAATTTCCCCTTGCCCGGATGTGGGTCACTGGGGCACCCCTCTGGAGCCAGGCCTTAAGGTGGGGCTCATTGGTGAGCGAGCGCCTGGTGGCCGGGACTACACCTATGGGGCCTGGTCCAGCTTGACGAGACAACGTGGGTCCCCCTTCCCATGCATTCAACAACTGTGGGTGGGGCCAAAGGGGTCGCGTGGGCAGAGAGCTGGGCGGCGGCCAAGGAAGTGTATTACCCAAGGACACATTGACACATGACTTGGAGAGAGCAGGAATCGAACAGCGGGCATTCCGTTACTGGACGACCGGCTCTGCCTCCTGAGCCATGGCCCCCATAAGATAGGTGGTCGGTGCCTGTCGTGATGGCAATCCCTGAACCTGTTGGTGTCACACTCAGGGATGTGATTTGACCAAAGTGAAATTATCTGAAAATTTAGCCGGGGGTCTGGGGGCCGCCGGCACCCAGCTAGGTCTAGGGCAGTGCCCTGGTGGGGGGACAAGGGGGGCACAGCCCCCCGGAGCTCATGGGTTTTCCGTGTTTTTAAGTACTTTCAATGCACTCAGATGACAAAGAAATAGACAAAACAACAGCATAAATTTTCAATATATATATTGAACTATCCCATATAAAATTGCAGTTTTAGTCAACTCAAAATCAGTCACATTCAAAAACATTGGACTGCCTTTGCTTTTAAAAACTATCACTGAGAATATCATCATATCTAACTAATGTGATTACTAAGTTAACACATAAATAATGTTTTTCTATTTTCTACTCATTAAAACATTCAACATATTTACAGGAATATACAAGTGTTCATTCTTGAGCACAATCCATTCACATGACACAAACACTACTTCCTCCTAGACTTCATTGCTTTGGAATGGGTCTTTCTAGCCTGCTTCTGTGCAGCTTTGATGGTTCTTCTTGAGGCAGCCTTGCTCATTTGGGTGTCCTGTTTCACAGCAAGTTCTGTTCGTTTTGCAGACAACATAGCTGCTTCTGCATCCTTCTCCTCCCTGTACCTTTTGGAGGATGTCCTCAGATTTAGGCACAGTTTGGACTGCACAGGATCCATCAGAATGTCTTTCCTGCCAAAATGGCTGACAGAGGTGGTCTTTGTTGCTCTTAGGGCATATTTCACAGTCTGGATAGAACTGTATGTGGCTATGTCCATTCTGCATGCTTTGGGGTTCAGGACATCACCCATGACACTGAAAGCCCCCTCTACTTGCGGCCCATGGAAGCAACTCATGAGCGCCTTCACCATCTTGGCCAAGGTTGGGTATCTTCCAACAGCAAAGACTTGAGCCCACCAACGATCCAGTGCAATTGCCTTCCCCTCTGAGTCCAAAGGTGTTGGCAACTCACTGTCCAACTAGTATTCTCTCACCTCGAGATCATAGTTCCCCAGCTCTGACTCATCAAGGACATTGGTGACCAACGATGACAGCTTCTTCAGTTGGTTTAAAGTTGAGCTGTGTCCTCTGGCAAGTGGGTCAATGGCAGAGGCTGCTTTCAGAAGCTTGCTGTTCATGGGCAACTTTTTCTGAAGGTACAGTCCACATGCCAGATATGCTGCCTTGGCTTTGGCTTTGAACTTGAACACAACTGACGACTTGTTGGAAGAATCCATCAATTTGCTGGTGACACCACCATAGAAAATATCCTTTTCTCTGAGTTGGTTGGCTTTGTTGTTCAGCTCAATTTCTGTCAGTTTACAGCCTTGAAGGGACTCTGGCTTCAGGAAACAGGACAAGAACTTCTTGAAGAAGGCCACTTGCTTGTCGTTCAGCTTGTGGATCATTGGTGTTTTCGTCTCAAAGGTGATCACATAGTTCTTCAGCAAGAACTGCTGTGTACAGGTTGAGGGTGAGAAGCGTATCCAATCTTGTGAAGAATATCTTCTCATAGATCCTCTGCTTCCTCTTCCTTCCTTCCTCAGTCATGTTCTTTTGGCCTAAAGCTGATTGTATGTCTTTGAGTTTGGCTTTGACTTCTCTTGAACGATCCTTCTTGTGGTAGATGGCCATGATGGTGGGGAGATAGAGTTCTTTATCTTCTCTGCCAAGAAATGCATGGTAGAAGATGGTAAAGACATCCATGAGGCGTAAGGTGGACATTGAAACATCATAGTTTGAAAGCCATCGATGGCTGACAAATCTCTCTGGCATGGTGAAGGTGATGCCTGTCAGAAAGCAAATTTCTTGAAGAACTTCCTTCAGATCGGTTGACCACTTGAAATCATTGAAGAGATCATTATGGAGTCCTTCAATCTTGTACTCAAATGGCTTGCAAAAATGCTTGGAGGCGTTGTGGATGTGGTGGCAGGTATCCCCATCTATGTCAAGGAGATGTGGTGCTGGTCCCTCTCGCAAACGTGTCTCAACTCCAGATTTGGAACCCCGCATCACTGCACATGAGTCCATCAACACCGACACCAAATTGCTCCAGGGAATATTGTTCTTGGTCATGAGGGCTGAGAGTTCATCAAAGAGAGATTTGCTGTCAACTTTAACAACACTCAAAGATGCTAAATGTTCCACCACAACAGACTTTGTCAACGGGGAGAAATAGCTGACGAGTACACACAGGACACGGTGTAGATTGTTGCTGGTGGACTCGTCAATGTTCATTGAAAAGTGGGAGGATCTTAAGTTTGTTAAAGTCTCATCAAGCATAGTGTGAGCAAGGCCATACTTCATTTTGTAGGATGCACTGGTTCTATCCATGGACAGTCCATTCAGAGCTTTTGGATCCCTTGCCAGTTCCTTTGACAGTGTGATGAGCTTTGGGGCCATGGTGAACGGAAGAGAATTTTCATTGCCTGAAGAATAAAAGAAATTTAACAATAATCAGTAAACAATTAAATAATTTAAATAATTATTTGAATTATAATCCAAAATGTCATGCGACCAAAGTAAATAAAAAAGGATTTAGTCTAAACTTTTCATGCACATTGAGTATTTAGTCAGAGTATTTATTATGGTAACAAAAAATGTTGAAAATTAGCTACAAAATAATAAATTATCTTTAACCATTGGAAATAATATTTACCATGCAATAAATCATTTAATCAATCATTCTTAATTTAATAAATAATGCATAACAAAAACATAAAATACCTCATGCAGCAAGCTCTGGTAAAAACACAATCATGCATTCGTCGAATGCATGATTGACTAAGATCATCTCTGTAACTGCATACATCAAGACAGTCAACATATTGAAACCTGAAAAGTGCAAACATGCAGCATTCATTTGAGTTTGTGTTAATGATTAACCATGTTAAATATTTATGGCCATTTTTATTACGTTATAATATTTTCGAAAATTTGATTTCGATTAATTTGAAAAGTTTACCACTTACCTCAAAATTCACGACTCTATCAGCAACTGGTACAGGTTGTTGGGGTGGATCACGTCTCTCTATTACCGCTTCCGATTGTGATGTCAATAAGGGATGGAGGCCGTAAAGTTTTGGAGTTTTCGTTTGGGCACCGAAACTTCCAGCGATGGAATAATTTGTTGTTCTTGACTGGAGTTCTTTCACGTGTTTTTTGCTCTTTGCGTGACTTTCAAGAGCTTTGAAACCTCTCCCACCATAGTCAATGGTATCATGGCACCAAATGCAAAGCGCTTTCCCGGCACGATCGATCTTCCGAATAAAGTCACTGAACAAATTCGTCACAGTCTTCTTTCCAACATTTGTAGATATATCCTTCTCTAACCAGTCCCATTGAAACTTGTTTTTTACGATCTTGTCAATTTCCTTAACTCGCGGAGCATCTTTGCGTTCGATCACGGACATCTTTCTTTAAACACCCGGCAAAAACGTGTGAGAAATGAACAATGGCATACTCCTATGCCTTTATAACAAGCGCATTTATTGGTCAACAGACAATGGCATACTCCTATGCCTTTATAACAAGCGCGTTTATTGGTCAACAAACAATGGCATACTCCTATGCCTTTATAACAAGCGCGTTTATTGGTCAACACGGAGACTTCAGCCAATCGCAAGATCCGTTTCATTTCAGTTACGGAAACACTAAAATGGAATGCTGTAGAGAGACGAAATCGGATTTTTTACCACTTAAAACATTTTTAAATTTTATTTTTGGAGATAAAAAAAGCCGAATTCCGCGAATTAGCGGAAAAATCACATCCCTGCACTCTCCCTTCCTGGTAAGATCTATTCAGGGGTGGTGGAGAGGAGGGTGAGTCAGGAAGTCGAATCTCGGATTCAGGAGGAGCAGTGTGGTTTTATCCCAGCTGTGGAACAGTTGACCAGCACTACACCCTTAGGGTCTTCGAAGGTGCATGGGAGTTCGCACAACCACCAGTCTATATGTGTTTTGTGGACATGAAGAAGGTGTTTGACCATGTCCCTCGCCGAGTCCTGTGGGGGGTGCTTTTGGAGTCCAAGGTACCGAACCCCCTGATGTTTGGTCTTTTTACGACCGGTGTTAAGAGTTTGATCCGCATTGCCTGCACTAAAGTCGGCTTTGTTTCCAGTGAAGGTTGCACCGCATAAGGTTACCCTTTGTCACTGATTCTGTTCATAACTTTTATGAACAGAATTTCTAGGTGCAGCCGAAGCGTTGAGGGGGTCCAGTTTGGCGTCCTCAGCATTACACCTCTGCTTTTTGCGGATGATGTGGTGCTGCTTCTCTAAAATGCAATCTCCAACTCTCACTAGAGTGGTTCGCAGTCACGTGTGAAGTGGAAGATCAACACCTCCAAATCCAAGACTATGGTCCTCAGCCTGAAAAGGGTGGAGTGTCCTTTCCAAGTCAGGGATGTTATCCTACACCAAGTGAGTTCAAGTATCTTGGGGTCTTGTTCCAGAGTGAGGGCAGGATGGATCGACAGATCGGTGCTGTGATGACATCTGCTGTGATGCGGACTCTCTCTTTATCGGTCCATTGTGGTAAAGAAGAATATGAGTTGAAAGGCAAAGATCTGGATTTATCGGTCGATATACATTCCTACCCTCACCCATGGTCATGAGCTGTGGGTTGTGACCGAAACAACAAGATACTGGCCAAAGACAAGCGGCCAAAATCAGTTTCCTCTGCTGGGTGTCTGGGCCCTCCCTTATAGATAGGGTGAGAAGCTCGGTCATCAGGGAGGGCCTCAGAGTCAAGCCGCTGCTCGTCTACGTTGAGAGGAGCCAGCTGAGGTGGCTTGGACACCTGGTTTGGATGTCCAGGGTTCTACACTAACTTTTGCACTGGTAGCATTGGTGCTACGAACTTTTTCAGTTGGTCGCACTGCACGGGATTTGGCAGCACCTTTTTGGGGGGGGGGGGGGTTACAGTATGACCATATTTGCTGATGTATAGTCATCTCACCTTGTATAGCGTAGTTTCAGATGATGTAAAGAATGACAAAACATTTAACTGTAACAAAAACTGTCTGCAACAAAACAGGTCAATTATTGTATATAGCTTCAAAAGAAGACATTGAGAAAAAAAGGCTTTGTTTTTATGTGTACATTATTTCGTTCAATGCAGAGGGGCCAGCTCATATTATGAGGCCTTCAAACCCTCTTCCCCTTGGGAAAACCAAAGTTTCACTGCCTACCGAGCATCATAATAAATCAAGTCTGGCCCTTCAACTCTACTTTGGGTTAGGTCCTCTGATGCAGTTATTTCTCAACCAGGGGTATGTGAGCACATTGCAGGGGGTAATTGGAAACTCAGGTGACTGATAAAAATAAAACTGCTATACTATGACTAAGTATTATTCTTGCTCAGTGTTTTGTTTAAAGCCTGTTTAAAGGAGACTAATGTACAGGCGTTCAGGTTTTCGGTGGTAAATGTTATATGAATTACTGTATATATAAGTAAGGCATGCTTACTTTTTTTTTTTTTAAATCTTTGATTCATTGACATACCAGCAACTAGAATGGAGGATGGAAGCCTAGTAGTTGATTAGAGTAACAGAAGTGACTAGATGAAAAAAAAAAAAAAAAATGATGATGACATTACCGAATGAACATTACTGAGCTCTTTAAAAGAAAAGAAAAAGAGGAAAAAAAAAAAAAAGAAGTGACTAGATGGACTATTGATTGCAATTATGTAAAACAGAAAATCATTTCACATCTTCTTTTCCTTTTGGCTTTTCCCTTCAGGGGTCGCCACAGCGAATCAGTTGCCTCCATCTAACCCTGTCCTCTGCTCTCACACAAACTACCTTCAGGTCCTCTTTAACTACATCCATAAACCTCGTCTTTGGTCTTCCTCTAGACCTCCTGCCTGACATTTTAGAAACTCAGCATCCGTCTGCCAATATACTCACCATCTCTCCTCTGGACATGTACAAACCATCTCAGTCTGGCCTCTCTAACTATCTCCAAAGCCTCTACATGTGCTGTCCCAGTGATGTACTCATTCCTGATTCTATCCATCCTGGTCACTCCCAAAGAGAACCTCAGCATCTTCATCTCTGCCACCTCCAGCTCTGCCTCTTGTCTTTTCCTGAGTGGCACTGTCTCCAGACCAAACAACATTTCTGGTCTCACCACAGTTTTATAAACCTTTCCTTTTATTTTAGCTGAAACTCTTCTATCACACATCACACCTGGCACTTTTCTCCACCCGTTCCAGCCTGCCTTTACACGCTTCATCACTTCTTTTCCACACTCTCCATTGCTCTGGACTGTTGACCCTAAATACTTAAACTCCTCCACCTTCTTGATCTCTTCTCTATGTAACCCCACTCACTTGGGTTCCTCCCATTCAAATGTTTAGATTGTAATTGTTGACAATGAATGCATTGATGGACTTTTTTTCTGTCTGAGTTTGAAATGTCCGACTGCCTTTGAATGCACCTCGTGTTTCGCCAAACCCAAGCGATGTCAATGTTTATGCTCCTGTTATTGGCTAGTTGCTAACGCCGAAGACTTGTGCCGGATCATGCAATGAATACAAGACTAATTAACTAGCAGTTTCTTAGCATCCTTAATTAGCAATTGACTATGATTTGGGGATGGTGTTGTGTACTGTTGACGTTGGTGGTTGAGTAAGAACAAAATTTCAGTTGGACTAGAAAAATCCAGCACGCCCATGTGCAAACCTAGTGAGGATATACAGTGCAGAAAAATGGATGGATGGATGGAGTTTGAAAAATTTGTTGCACCAGAGCTCTAGCAAGAAGGCCGACCCTCCAGCTGAGTGTGGCTGTTAGAGCGCCTAATTTCTGGCTAGACAGTGAACAGAGTACCCCATGGAGGTGGACTTTGGGTAAAAAACTAAGTGAAGCAAACCCTTTTTAAATTTAATATATAATAACCTGTGACCTTATGTGCATATCTTGAGGGCTTTTTACAGAAAGCAAATATGGCATGAGAGAAACTGCAAGTAAGCTGCTCATTTCCTTATTCTATTAAGGTGCTGGTGCCCAAGTCCAGTCCTCGAGAACCCCTATCCAGCCTGTTTTCCATGTCTCAAACCTCCAACACAGCTGATTTATGATCAGGATCATTATCAGATTTCTGCAAAGCTTGCAGATGAGCTGATCATTGGATTCAGCTGTGTTGGAGGAGTAAGACATGGAAAACAGGCTGGATAGGTGCTCTCCGGGACCGGACTTGGGCACATCTGCCTTAAGGGCTTGACACACGGGAGGCGACAAACGCGATAAGCAATTGGGACAACGGCATCGACAGACATCGCCCTCTTGCGTAGCTTGTTTACAACAGATTTGATTGGCTATTAAACTGGAGGGAATCAAAATGTTTTCATTGTAAACAAAAGTTTCACTACATAATTCCAGTATGAAGATTCAGAACATATTATTATTATTATTATTATTATTATTATTATTATTATATTAATAGATACGATGGGCTGTACACTAAACTAATTTGGATGCTATTTTAACTGTTACAAAAACGCTAAAGAAAACTTACCAAACAAATGAATCCTGGAACCAACAAGCTCACATGCACTAGCTTTTTTATTAACGTCTCTGAAATCACTGCGTGAAGTATCATAATAGGAAAATGGGACATTGCTAAAATGAGGTTAGAGCACTGTGTAGCATGCTCTGCGTTCATTGGTTCATCAATGAAACCTCTTCTGTTTGGTTGTAGATCCCGGCGACTGCAACTAAAGTTGATCATTTTTCAACTTTCTAGTATCGCCTCGTGTGCACCTCTTGGTGAATGAGAAATTTCACATGCACAAATGTCCCGTTGCCCCATGGTAGGAGGGCAGGCGATTGTCACCTTGTCGCCCTAGTTCCATAGGAAATAACTTGAGAGCCCAGATATGGCGAGGCAAAGGTGGGCATAAGTAGAGATGTCCATAAAAATATTGGTGCCGATTGATCGCTGTTCTTGGACATTATTAGTGATGTACAGTGTTCCCTCGCTACTTTGCAGTTCAGTTATTGTAGGTTTACTGTGTCATGGATTTTCATTTGTGACCAATTTGTGACATTTGTAATTCGGGGTCTGGTTAAGGAAAGCCATTTTAAGATTTAAAAAAGTTTTTAAAAAAAGAAGAAAAAAACATCAGCAGCTTGGTATTTATTCTTCCTTTTGCATGCTAAAAGTTAAATTTACTGTGCAACAAGTCTTAAGGAGGGTGGGAGTTGAGTGCCCCCCCCCCAAAAAAAGACACTAAAATAAAAAATACAACCTCTACTCCCTTATTGCAGTGGGGGGCTGGGAACACAAGCGAAAAGTGAGGGGACACTGTATATTATGGTGCATCAAAAAACAATTTTGGGGGATTTTTTAATATGGCTGGGAGTCAAAAGTGTTCCAATATATATAGAAATTACACATGCAAAATATTTCTTTAAAATATGATGGTTTAGGGGTGCCACCATATATTTTTTGGGGGGACTATTAGTAAATTGTGGTGAATGGGTGCCAAAGTGATATGAGGTAAACAAAAGACTGCTTCTCAAGAAACTCAAGTGACCATTGTTTCAGTTAGGTATGTATAGTCGTATTAAATTTTACTATCATATCTGTCATGTGTGTATGTGTTTTTTGTTGTTGGTGTGTGTGTTTTTTACTTTTGCAGTCATAGCAAACGTTTGCTAACCACAGTTAGGCTAGTTAAACAAACCTTTTTTTTCCATCATAACATGTTAAGATGGACCAGAAGGTTTTTCTTACAGTATAATAAACAGTAAATGGATATTAAATGATAAATTCTTGACTGTTAAAGGTAACAAAACAGTTTCATAGCTAAAATGGCGCAGAATAGCGACTAGTAATGAGTCTGACCCAGTTATTGTTGAGTACATTACATATATGTAATTGTGTGTTTTTTGTTATTGTTTTTTTTACTTTTACAGTCAGTTAGGTCTTTATATAGTTATTTTGTGTTCATTAAACAAAGCTAACTAAGCTAGCAAAGGTTTGCTAACCACAGTTAGGTTAGTTAGTTAAACCTATTTTAAAAATTGTTGCATCATAACGTGTTAAGCTGGAACAATAGGTTTTTCTTTTTAGATAATTAACACTGTTTGATATTAAAGTAGCACTAAGGAACTTTTCAACCATAATCAAATATTTTCATAGCTCTTCTGATGATACATCAACTTAAAACTAGTTGAAGGGTACCTTATGACCTGAGGGGGTCTGTATCATTTTTACTGGAACTAAGCAACTTTGAGGAGGATGGTAGGAACACTGCCACACACAAAAACGGCAAATGTGCTGACTGCTATATGGCATATGTTACTTACCCCTTTCCCCATTCGTTACAGACAGAAGTCAATTTGAATTTCTATGCACAATTATTGCTGTCCTGGCAGAAGCTGCAAAACAACTTTTTAGAAGTTTTGTCTGAGGAGACAAAAATAATAATAATGGAAGCTGCCCAGGTAAAAGGACAGTCAAGGATCAACAGCTTTCATTCGCTGGCGTGAGCTAAAAAACAACGCAATGCGCTTGTCCTCATGCTAACTCTGGTCTTCCTTGAGGCACTTTTGTCCATATGGTGCCGCCATAATCAACATAAACTGAAAGGTCCTTAGTGTTGCTTTAAAGGAAAAACATTTTGAAGGCTAAAATGGCACCAAAGCTAAAATAAATGATCCAATTATTGTTAGTAATATCATGCAAAAAAAAATAATAATAAAAAAAATAATAAATAAAGAGTTGAACTTGACCGCAGCCAACAACCCAACCTTTGCAGCTGCAAACGCAAGCTAATCCCTGAATAGCATGGTTACTTGGAAACAGAGAAACAGAGATGTATGTCGGTGAAAGGAGTCAATTTGTGAATTAATTTTGATTGCGAATTGAAACTTGTGTAACTCAATTAAGAATTTCAAATACATGTATAATTGCAAGATTATTAATAGTAATGAAATGGCAATGTAGTTTATAGTTATTGCAAAAATATGGACAGAAGATATTCTTCTATATATGTATGTCAGTAATAACACATTTTTGTAGACATATGCATGCGTATATGCAGTATATTGTTGGACTTATGTACTTATGTGTAGATGCAGTATGTGAATTTATGAACTTGTAATAGTTGTTACCTTGATGTAGTATTATGCGAAAAGGGTAGAGGGTTTAAGCTTTGCCTTCAGTCTACACCTTTTGCTCTCTGTTCTTATTTTATCTTTTGTATATTTCTTATTTTTTTATTATTATTATTGATTGTTATGACCAAATAAACTAAACTAAACACTTAGGGAGACATATCCAGTGGTTAGGGTTAGGGGTGGATGACGCAATGGTAAAGTGGAAGGGACTGTTTCACTGACTGAGCAATTAAGTTTAGGGTTTAGTTAATGTATCCTTTTATTTTTCTATTAGCTAGCCACTAAAGAGAGATTGTTCCTCTATGTGTGCTAGTATTGCTCCTTGTGTGTAACAATAAAATCAATCCAACTTCATATGTGTCTTATTTCCATCACTACTTCAAAAAAATCTGGCTAAGTCCACACAGGCATGCACCGTTGACCTCCATTTATTAAGTCTACAAGACGAATGAATGTCGAGTTTTTTTAAGGTTGATTTCTGAGAAATGTCCAAGTTCCCTCTACGGTTAAACAAACTAAAGGAACTTTGACCCAAGTGAATATACTACTGTTGAAAACTGTACTGTATTCAACATTTCCCAGTAAAGTTTGGACAATTACACTAAAAATATCACATTTAGCTCTTTTACTGCTAAAAACGTTAAATAACGTTTAGTAAAAACCTACGGAGGGGCGCCAAAGACGTTCACTATGTTTTTGTTTTTTTGGAAACGGGTGGAGGAAAGCCTTGGCCAGCTGTGCTGAAAGTATCAAGCAATTTGGACAAGATTCGGTGGGCGTCAGTAGAAGACGTGAGGCGGAGCTAGATTGTTGAGGGGACAATGGCTGATGAAGCAACAATGGCGACCGGTTGCAAGCAGCTCACGCTTGAGCATTTTTTTCAAAGACGAAAAGCATCGATCAATACTAAAAAGCCCATTGATGTCGACGATGATGATGATGGTGACTCCGAGCTTGACGCCGAAGTTGGAAGCGTTGACGCGGCCGCTATGATCACGTCGTAAAGCCTCACCGGCTAGCGATGCTAACACCGGAAAACGCGGAGCACAACCGAGCACAGGCGGACGTTCAATCGGACGATGAAGAGTACCCGAGTCCAATGCATATTCATCGGTGGAGCGGGTACAGTCTGATCACGGAGAAGACACTGGTTCTGGACAACGATGCCACCATGAATGGAGTGGATAAGATGGATCAGAACATCTACCACCCGGTATAGGAACTGAAGGACATGAGGAAGCCAGACGTAACACCACCGTAACGTCACCGTATCATGATCCTGATAGTAGACTTGATGGCAACACACACTGCAGTATATACTTGCTATTCCCCGGAAAAAACGGCCGGCAAGAAAGTGCACGCGAAGGGGCAATCGCAGTGAAACTAATCTGTTGTGCAAATCCTGTTGCGTCTCCTTGCACGCAGGGGAGTGTTACACAAAAAGAAAAACTGTAGTTGAAACATCCACATAATTGTAAATAGTACCACAGTTGCACACATTTGTAAATAGTTTGCCAAACTGTTGTGTCAAATTGTTACACTGTTGAATGTAAATAAACTTATTTTGCTATCAAAAAACACTTTTTCGTTGTTGGTGGTAGTGTTTTACATAAGTAAAGCACTGTTTAGATGTTTGTGGCATCATTCATGGAAAAAAAAGGTGTCAAATTCACTAGAGTGCATGAAATAATATCGTTTCACTAAAAGCTTGATTTCTCCGTATTTTGGTCCAAAACAAGAGCATTTGGATGAAACTAACCATTTTCTATTGTTGATTACTGAAGAACGGAATAAGGTAGAAACAGGTTTTTTTTCTGATGAAAGATGAGAGTTCAATCTTTCATTTTGGTAGTGTGTATGTGTGTTTCCATAGTCCAAACACAACATTTTCTGTGGACCTTGAAAGATCAGTCAAAATGCTTAAATCGGCTGGCACCCACAGCATCCCTTTTCTGAAAACGTCTGGCAGTCAAAGAGTTAATTAATTTATTTTTTTATCGCAAAAGTTTCCAGAGGTGTGCTTGGTGGCACCCCTAAATTTCAAAAGATTTCCTCAAATATTTGTTCAAGACAATTTTAAGATCATTGGAACAAAATGCAAATCCAGCCAAATACATATTTTGACATAAAAAATTCCCATTCAAATTTGATGCACCCTACTGTATATGTACACAAATTTTTAACATAAAAATTGTGTCCAGTTTGTGCTCTGACTCCCACCAAGAAGTGTGTGTGGGGGGAGGGGGGTATGTTGGCTATTAGAAAGGGGTGTTTTTTAAAATGAGTTAGTTATCTACTGATTTCTCCAAACAAACTGATGAACTTGAAAATGCAATATCATTTTCCTGAACAAAAAATACGTGAAGACAGTTTTTGACAGAAAAACGGGCGATCCTGGCAAAACAAAGGACATTTTCATTATAATTATAGTTTTCTAAAGTTAAGATTTAGAAAAAAATTTTTTTTAAGAATTTTGGTTTTTATTTCATTTGTTTGACAACTTTTTTTCTCTCTGTAGTTTTCATTAACTCTAATAGCCTTGGTTGAAACTGACCTTGGTGACCATGAGAACCACAAAGTTCTTTTCACTGATGTTGTATTCTTTCAGCATCGTTTCGTCGGTCAAGATTTTGCCTAGCGCGAAGGAAAAGTGTCATGAACAACAGATTGCCTTTAAACAACTGATATGCGATATGATTTATCATTTTGTCTAACGGCATCCGTTCGTCACCTGCGTAGATGAGCTTTTGTCCCGCAACAGGAAATGCATCTTTTCCTCGCTCTTGCTCGATTCTTTCCTTCAACACTTTCACCTGACAAACATAAAACAATAACGTTACAGTCAGAAATGTCAATAATTCAACATAACGCTTGACAAAACAATGGGCGTGTAGTAGTATCTGTGACACTTAAAAAAAAAAAAAACTTAAGGATCAAATAATATCCACAATTTTTTTACAGCATATTTGTTGCCACAGCTGAATTGGCTGGTTAAAGAGGCAGCTCTGTCTCATCCTGCTGCAAATCCTGTTGGACCAAAGTGGCGGCCGGTGAGCTTGTGGCTATACAGCGTCTCGGCGAGTCAGCCTGTATTTATTAAATAGATACGCTGGCAGTCCTATCCCACCACTGGACTTTATATATGACGGCAGGGTTCGGAGGAGGGCTAGTTGCATAGCTGTAGATCCCACTCACCAGGGACACAAACTATTTGTACCTCTTCCCTGCGGAAAAAGGTACAAGAGTATCAGGACGCGCACCAACAGACTGCTGCATTTTTTTTTTCCTCAGAGCGGCGAATTGCATCACCCCATCTCCAAACATACTCACCCTCCGCTCAACTACGGATTATGTATTTTAAACTGCAAAGACCCACATTGTATTACACTTTAACAAAATGTTGCAATATCTTGCCTAGTTGTACAATTCATCTGCACTTTTGAATGATTTATTATGGAGTCCAGTTTGGTATTTTTATACTATGTGCCTTTTTAAATTGTGCCGAAAACTGCTGGAACAAACTTTTGTTATGCTTGCATAATGACAATTAAGATTCTTGATACATTTTCTCAAAAGATGGCTATGTGTATTGTAAAACACGAGGGACGCAAAAAATTTAATAAAATAATAATAATAATAATAATAATAATAATAATAATAATAATAATCGCCAGTTCAAATTGGCCTTTAGGAATTTTGTCCGAAATCCCCAATGGTCAGTCCGCCTCTGCTCACACCACGAGTGCCGATCTATGCGTTGTTCCTATTTAGTTTTTTGTTGTTGTTTTTTCCTTTTGTTTGTTTTTTCTGCGGCCTGGCTCGCCGGCCCTCTGGACCGGCGGCCCACCAGGGAAATCGCCGGTACCCCCCGTGGGTCAGTCCGCCCCTGAGTCTCGGCATCAGCCCTGAAAAAAAACACATCGGTCTATCTCTATAACGGACCCACATTCTAGCATTTCAATGATCACAAAGATGTTATCAACGTGTTACAAAAGCACACGCGCTTCAATTGTCATGATAACAGCCCAGTTCACATCAAAGTCAAATATGAAAATAATTCATAACTTGCTCACTTCTCAAATCCATCCATCTATCTATCCATCCATTATCTGAACCACTTATCCTCATGAGGGCCGTGGCCAATTTTCATAAAGTTGACTATTTTGTCAATGACAAAACATAAGCTATCAATACAGAACATAAGCTATCAATACAGAACATGAAGCCTTGACTTTTGGGTTTCGTGACAGCCACAAAAATTGAACGCAGCAACACTGCCTGTATGAGCTTTAACGTTGCTGCAGGTACGGGTAAGGCTGGACAATTATGGAAAAAATAATCATGATTATTTTGATTGAGATTTAAATCATGATTAATAAAATGATTATTCATTATTTAATTTATTTAAAAATAATTAAATTTAAAAATTATTTTTCAACTACTAAAATATAACTACTCAAAACTATTATCTTGGCCTTGATCCCATCACGTTGAACACTATTCTTGAACACTATTCTTTTTATCAAGTATAAAATAACAAATATTTTCATTCTTCATTTTCAAAGTTTAGCATTTATTACCCTATTTATCATATTTATCTTTATCTTATGTTATTTTTACAAGTCTGGTGATTTATTGGGCTCACATGGGACCTCAGGGATTGTATTTTGTGGTATGTCATGTGGAAATGTATGTTGGTCTGACAAGAAAAAAATCCTGTCTTTTCCTCAGTGGCGCTGTCTCCAGACCAAACAACATTGCTTTTCTCACCACAGTTTTAAAGACCTTTCCTTTCATTTCATTTTAGCTGAAACACCTGACACTTTTCTCTACACTTTCCAGGCTGCCTGCACACGCTTCTTCACTTCCACACTCTCCATTGCTCTGGACTGTTGACCATCGATACTTAAACTCCTCCACCTTCTTGGTCTCTTCTCCCTGTAACCTCACTCTTCCACTTGGGTCCCTCCCATTCACACACAGATAATTAGTCTTGCCATGGTTCACCTTCATTTCCCTCCTTTCCAGGGCAAACCTCCATGCCTCTAGCTTCTCCTCCACATGTTCCCTGCTCTCACTACAGATAATGTCATCAGCAAATATCATAGTCCATGGAGATTCCTGTCTAACCCCGTCTATCATCCTGTCCATTACCATAGCGAACAAGAAGGGGCTCAGAGCTCATCCCTGATGTAGTCCCACTTCCACTTTAAACTCCTCCGTCACACCTCACCACTGTCTTGCAGTTCTCATACATGTCCTGCACCACTTGAACATACTTCTCTGCCACTCCAGACTACCTCATACAAAACCACTGTTTCTCTCTGGGCACCCTGTCATAAGCTTTCAGATCTACAAAGACACAATGCAGCTCCTTCTGACCTTCTCTGTACTTCTCTATCAACATCCTCAAAGCAAATATTGCATCTGTGGTACTCTTTTTTTGGGGGCTTGAAACCATACTGCTGCTAACAAATGTTCACCTCTGCCCTCAGTCTAGCTTCAACTACTCTTTCCGCTTTATTGTGTGGCTCATCAACTTTATTCCTCTGTAGTTGCCACAACTCTGCATGTCTCCCTTGTTCTTAAAACTTGGCACCAGCACACTTCTCCTCCATTCCTCAGGGATCTTCTAACTATCTAAGATCCTGTTGAACAACCAAGTCAGAAATTCTACTGCTACCTCTCCTAGACACATCCATACCTCCCCAGGTATATCATCAGGACCAAGTGTCTGTCCACTCTTCATCCTCTTCAATGCCCTTCTCACTTCATCCTTACGAATCTTTGCTACTTCCTGGTCCACAACAGTCACCTCTTCTATTCTTCGTTCTCGCTCTCATTTTCCTCATTCATCAACTCTTGAAAGTACTCTTTCCATTTTCCCATCAAATTACTGGCATCTGTCAACACACTTCCATCCCTATCCTTTATTATCCTAACCTGCTGCACTTCCTTCCCACCTCTGTCTCTTTGCCTTGCCAACCTGTATAGATCAGTCTCTCCCTCCTTACTGTTTAACCTAGCATACAAGTCATTGTAAGCCCATTGTTTGGCCTTTGCCACTTCTATATTCACCTTACGCTGCATTTCCATGCACTCCTGTCTACTTTCTTCAGTCCCCTCAATGTCCCACTTCTTCTTAGCTAACCTCTTTCTCTGGATCCACTTCTGCACCTCCTCATTCCACCACCAAGTGTCCTTATTTCCTTTACTTCCAAATGACACACCAAGGACTGTCCTACCTGTCTCCCTGATCACATTTGCTGTAGTTGTCAAGTCATTTGGAAACACCTCCTGACCATCCAGAGCCATCTTAACTCCTTCCTGAAAGCCATACAACACTCTTCCTTTTTCAACTTCCACCATTTCGTCCTCTGCTCTGCCATCTTTGTCTTCTTCACCACCAGAGTCATCCTACACACTACCATCCTATGCTGTCTAGCTATACTCTCACCTACCACTACTTTGCAGTTGCTGATCTCCTTCAGATTACACCGTCTACACAAGATGTAGTCTACCTGTGTACTCCTACGTCCACTCTTGTAGGTCACCCTATGTTCCTGCCTCTTCGGGAAGAAAGTATTCACAACAGCCATTTATATTATTTTTGCAAATTCAACAACCATTTGTCCTTCTGCATTCCTCTCCTGGATACCAAACTTGCCCATCATCTCCTCATCACCACCGTTTCATGCGCCAACATGTCCATTGAAGTCGGCACCAATGACAACTCTCTCACTTCTAGGGATGCTCTGCATCATTTCAAGGTCCAACTAAAACTTCTCATTCTCCTCCAGCTAACATCCTACCTGTGGCACACACCCACTAACAACATTGATCATTACACGTTCGATTCCTAGCTTCAGGTTCATCACTCTGACACTCTTTTTACCTCCAGGACGTTCCTAACAAACTCTTCCTTCTCCTACTCCATTTCTCTTCCTATCTACACCATGATAGAATAACTTGAACCCTGCTCCTAAACTTCTAGCTTTGCTCCCTTTCCCCCTGGTCTCCTGAACACACAGTATGTCCACCTTCCTCCTCTGCATCATGTTGTCAACCAGCTCTCTACCTTTTCCTGTCATAGTTCAAACATTCAAAGTCCCTACTTTCAGTCATAGACTCTTGGTGTTCCTCTTCTCTTTCTTCCTACAAACACACCTTCCTCCTCTCCTTCTTCGACCAACAGTAGTCCAGTTTCCACCGGCACCCTGCAAGACAACATCACCGATGGCGGTCGTTGTTAACCCGGGCCTCGACCGATCCGGTATGGAAGTCATATATATTTATTCGCATGTTTGATTGGGCCAGAGTTTTACGTCGGATGCCCTTCCTGACACAACCCACTGTATTTAACCGGGCTTGGGACTGGCACAAAAAGACACTGGCTTGAAGAGAAGAAAAATAATATACTGTAGTAAAATAGCAATTGAAAACAAAAACTGACAAGAGTAGTGTTATCTTACCTGTGCGTATGTTTCCACTGCATTTGTGTGTAAATATTTGTTATTTGAAGTCCCGAAGTCGATGCTAATTTCTCATTTGCATTTTAATGCAATCCTCCATTGACTTTAGTATTAGCGCTACGCTAGCGATGTTTTAAAAATGAAGCATGTTGTGGATTTAATTGTGGATTTAATTCTTCTTGTCATGTGTTTAGTTTTATAGTTAACTCCAACTGGGGTGTCATTAAACAACTTAAAGGATGCTTAGGAACAGCAGATCCCACAGATTAGCTCTGTGCATGCTACAAGCAACATGGTGCATTCAATAATAATAATAATAATAATAATAATAATAATAATAATAATAATAATAATGCATCAGATTTATATAGCGCTTTTCTAGACACTCAAAGACGCTTTACAGTGGAATGGATAGATTATTCATGCACTCACACATTCACACCCTGGTGGCGGTAAGCTACTTCAGTAGCCACAGCTGTCCTTGGGCAGGCTGACGGAAGCATGCTGCCAGTGTGCGCCTACGGCCCTTCCGACCACCAACAAACATTTGCACCATTCATAC
>NC_141249.1:2575227-2577727 GCF_054856555.1 Leptonotus elevatus
ATACATACATATTGTATATACATACACATACATATCATATATATACATACACATACATGTATTATACATACACATACATATATGTATATACATACATGTATATACATACATACATACATATATGTATATACATACACATACATACATATATGTACATACATACATGTATATACATATACATACAAATATGTATATACATACATACATACATACATATGTATAATACATGTATATACATACATACTATAGTATATACATACATATGTATATACATACATACATACATATATGTATATACATACACATATGATATACATACACATACATACATACTATACATACATACATATACATACACATATGTATATACATACATACATACATCTATACATACACATATGTATATACTACATACATACATACACATATGTATATACATACATACATACATAACATACACATATGTATATACATACATACATACATACATACACATAGTATATACATACATCATACATACATACATACACATATGTTATACATACATACATACATACAACACATATGTATATACATACATACATACACATATGTATATACATACATACATACATACATACACATATGTATATACATACATACATACATACATGTATATACATGTATGTATATACATACATACATACATACATACAGTATGTATATACATACATACAAACATAAAGTATATACATACATCATACATACATACATACATGTAACATACATGTATATACATACATACATACATGTATATACATACATGTATATACATACATACATACATGATATACATACATGTATATACATACATACATACAGTACATACATACAGTATATACATACAACATACATGTATATACATACATTACATACATGTATACATACAGTACATACATACATAATATACAGTACATACATACATGTATATACATACATACATACATGTATATACATACATACATACATGTATATACATACATACATACATGTATATACATACATGTATATACATACATACATACATGTATATACATACATGTATATACATACATACATACATACATACAACATGTATACATACATGTATATACATACTACATGTATATACATACATACATACATGTATATACATACATGTATAACTACATACATGTATATACATACATACATACATGTATATACATACATGTATATACATACATACATACATGTATATACATACATACATACATGTATATACTACATACATACATGTATATACATACATGTATATACATACATACATACATGTATATACATACATACATACATGTATATACATACATGTATATACATACATACATACATGTATATACATACATGTATATACATACATACATACATGTATATACATACATACATACATGTATATACATACATGTATTATACATACATGTATATACATACATACATACATGTATATACAACATTACATACATACATACATACATGTATATACATACATGTATATACATACAGACATACATGTATATACATACATACATACATGTATATACATACATGTATATACATACATACATACATGTATATACATACATACATACATGTATATACATACATACATATACATACATACATGTATATACATACATACATGTATATACATACATGTATATACATACATGTATATACATACATACATACATACATACATACATACATACATACATACATACATACATGTATATACATACATACATACATACATACATACATACATACATACATACATACATGTATATACATACATACATACATACATACATACATACATACATGTATATACATACATACATACATGTCATATACATACATACATACATACATGTATATACATACATACATACATACATGTATATACATACAACATACATACATGTATATACATACATACATACATACATGTATATACATACATACATACATACATGTATATACATACATACATACATACATATACATACATACATACATACATATACATACATACATACATGTATATACATACATACATACATGTATATACATACATACATACATGTATATACATACATACATACATGTATATACATACATGTATATACATACATACATACATGTATATACATACATACATACATGTATATACATACATACATACATACATGTATATACATACATACATGTATATACATACATGTATATACATACATGTATATACAATACATACATGTATATACATACAAGTGTATATACATACATGTATATACATACATACATGTATATAACATACATACATGGTATATACATACATACATGTATATACATACATACATGTATATACATACATGTATAATGACATACATACATACATGTATATACATACAATGTATATACATACATACATACATGTATATAC
>NC_141249.1:2585227-2590227 GCF_054856555.1 Leptonotus elevatus
AACGCAGCAGCCAACTATGTCAGTTGAACAAATATCACGCAAAGCTACAAATCATGTGATGTTATTCAGCCAATCATTCGTATCATCATCAGCTGTTGCTCTCAACAACATTCAACTGATGGTGGAGACTTGGACATGGCACAACATATGAGTAAAAAGAGCAGCTTCTACTTTTGCAAGTAAAGATAAAGTTAAAAACTGTTATGTTATTTATTTGTTGTATAAAGTTTGGCGATGTGGAGTACAAGTAATTTACTCGTTCTAGTAAACATTGCCTCAACCGTTAGCCTAATGTTAGATCTTGTTGGCCGGTTCAGTACATGTGAAGCTCGGGACCTGGACCTATATCGCTGACTATTCGTCTCAAAATAATATTATATTATTCACCTTGCATGGTGTGGGAAAAAAAACAAATTGATGCAAGTTACGCGGGTGGTAATATGGCAGCTGGCCCGCGTCAGCCATGAAGTGCTAAGTAAACCACTCACTCCCACTGGAACCCAAATTGACGTTATGGCCAGTGTTGCCACTGTTACCTTGAAAACGTAACTTGGTTACTTTGATTACTGGCTTTAAACATAACTGTTAGATTACAAGTTACTTTACATTTTAACATTTAGCAGGTACCGACCACCGTGCTTAACATGAAAATGAGTTTTGCCACTTAATTGCAACTGTTTTTAAGAATGACATTTAAGAACAAAATGTGTTTTTATTAAAATAATATAAAGACAGCATGCTTTTTGATTTATAATAATTATTTTTTATTTAAATTATAAGTGTTTTCAAGATTCCACTTAACAAATGTGCTACTTGTTTTTAATTAAAAAAAATATATAAAATAAAGAGAGTCTTTCTCGACTTCATGAAACAGAAATATATATATTTTTTAATAATTTCTGAAATTAATGCTTTTTTTTTTTTTAAATCAACCTACTTAACTATTTATGTTGTAATGGTAAAACTCGACATTTCAAATGTAAATTGTTTATAAATGTAACAATTAAATTTGGAAAACTTCCTGCAGTCACACTATCTGGTGTGACTGCGGATGTTTTTGTGTGTGTTTTTCTTTTTTTGATACATGGTGTTATTGAAGCTATGTAGATAACACTGTCGACGAAGCAGTGTGTGCAACAAACCTTAATCACAAATTCAAAATAGTGACTACTTACAGCTAGAAAACGCAAATCTCTCTCCTTCCTCTTACCGCTGATGCACACGTAAGTCTCAATGAAAATGATGATGTCTGTCTCTCTCTCTCTCAGCAATGAACTTTAATTTGAGTACTTCCACAATGCATTTAATTTTGTTCAATACCAGAGTTTCGCTTTCTTACATATTCTATAATGTATAATTATTTGTTCAATGACTTTAGTAAGTACTATAGTTAGTAATCAGGTGTCCTCCTGTGTTTTATTATTCATTAATCATTCATTTTCAATAAAATATGTGCGTGAGAGGCACAGTGGCTGAGAAGTGTGTGCTGTTCATTTAACTCTCGTCAATTCTTGCTCACTACTGCATACGTAGGTGCTTAACTGCAATTGCTTATAATTGTGTAGAATACCAGTGTCTCCGGGATACTGATGTTGCTCATAGAAGCATAGGCATTCTACAAAGTGACTTCCACACAGTGACGTGCGGTCAGGATAGGCAAGGTAGGCACTGAAAGTTGAAACCGTTTGGCTTTTTTTAATTAATTAATTAATTATTTCTTTAATTTCAGAAAGCCTAAACTACCTATAGGTTTATAAGTTACAACATTTTGTGATTTTCATACCTCATTTAAAAATGGCTCATTACTTCGTCTAACGTGCAGGTAAAAATGCAGCAAAAATTATCCTCCTGAAGGCACACCGCTACTGTGCTTTTCCCAGCCCTTTCCGCGTAGCAATGTGTGTTTGCGCATGCGTAGTCAGTTTCTCAGTAGAAAAGTCCTTTACGCAAATAGGCAGATCACTACACAGCCTTTTTACGTTGCTGCATTATTCCTATGCAAACGTGTGTTCGCACAGTGCATTCATGAATTCAAAACACACTTAGTGCACAGCAAAGCGGTAAGATGATGCCACTCTGGAGAATATAAAACAATTTTCACGCCTTTCTTTTGAGGGAAAACGCCATCTTCTGAAGGATGGGAGACCAACGGCTTAGCTACCGGATCTTCAGCAAAGTAAGGGACAAAGAATTATTCGTACTTTTCACAAAGAATGGTGCAAAAGGAAAGATTGACTTTGTGGATGTGCTTCGATTAACTGGCTGTTTCACTTTACATGGTGTTTGGCATTGCTATTACTAGCTTGATTTTGTGAGAAATTAGGCTGTTTACAAGGAGATATTCACTTTATTACATTCTGTCCGGGCGGGTGTAAAATTGTCAATTTTTTGTTGTGTGGCAAATGGGAGGCAGAGTGCACTGCAACGTTTCCTGTGGCTGACGGTGGCCCAGAACTTTAACTGAGTCGCAAGTGTTGAGCTGCCGCACTAGAGGCGATGGGTACAAACCCCGCTCGAAGTAAGAAAAAAAGAAAAGAAAAAAGATTGCGTTGCAAAAAATTTAAGACTTAAAAAGAGAGTAATGTTTTTTGTTTTATTTTCTACCCATACAGAGGAGGCATATGTTAAAATAGTTTGAATGTATGGCATCTTGTATCTGAGTATCAAGTATCTCGAGGTCAGGCTGAGTGTCTTCTTTTTTGGGAAATGAAAATATGGTCACCCTAGGATACATTGTACATCGCCTGCCGACACACAAATCTGTAATTGGTGTGTGCGTCTCTGGGTTTTACTGTAATAATAACGGAGGGAATCTAAAAATGTTGTCCTCTGTGGTATACATAGGTGAGAAAATTTCAAAGAGTCATCACAGTGATTAAGTAAACTGCTCAAAAATGGCCAAGATAGCACAGGGTATGTCATTATTTTGAAACAAAATTGGCTTAAACTTGTCTTCAGGGAACCAGATGTTATTGATATTTGCACTACTAATGTTTATACACACTGCCTTATTAAATGAAGAATGGTGAATATTCAATGGTGTGTTGCTTTAAAGTTAAACATTAGAACAAACCCTTGAAAAATGTCACCGGCAAATGAATAAAAAAAGTTAACTCCTCGGCAAAAAAAAGAAAAAGCACATTTCAAGGTGTGTCATTGGACAATAAGTACATGTCCGACACTGAGCATAGCTGCCACTTGGTTTGCCAGCTTCGTTTGCCATACCAGTAACCCGCACAAAGTAGAATAAAAAATGTGCAGGAGCAAAGGGTGCCAACTATTTTTGTTTTATTTGTTAAAAAATTGAGATGATGTTAACAAAAAATGAAGTTCTCACTGTCCCTTGGCGGGAATCAACTCTTATTCACTGCCTTTGACAAGTATACTTGTTAATTATATTTTTTTCAAAGGGGCTAGATGGGGCAGCAAGGGAGTAATTGCTGCATTTTGTGCAACTCTACTGGTGATTATAAAAGAACAGGACAAGGCAGAAAGGAGAGAGTCTATTCTGTCATTTGGCAGATTTGGTTTATAAATAATTCTTCTTCTTCTTGACGTAAGTGGCTAGCGGCTAGCTGTTAGCATGACCAATGTGCATGAGTGTGTGGCTGCCGGTAAGTTTGACAGCTATACCTGACTTACTTTAATATTGTGGACCAAGGCTACTTTGTAATTCACTCTCCATTTTTATAGGAAGGGAAAATGCACTTTGAGGGATTTTCATTATATATAAAAAAAAGAATACAATAAAATTCTGTCTTCATTTATTTTATAAAACAAATTTGCCCAAAAAAAAAAAAGAAACACATTCAACTGAAAATGTCAAATTTAGCTGTTTAGATGGGAGAAACACAACTTTAAGCCATAAATACCTTGTTATTTTACACCTGAACAATGTACAAATAAAAATGTTTCTAACTCATATATTGCAATTAAAAGTTGTGTTCCTAAATCCTAAAGGGCTATATAAGACATTTTGAATAGATTTTTTTATTTAATGGTAAAAGGCGATTTACAAAATAAATGAAGACACTGAAGCCTACACGGCTATATTAGACATTTAGAAAAAAAATAATAATTTAATGGAAAAAGAGCTTTACAAAATAAATGAAGACAAAGTACTATTTATCTGTTTGTTTTTTGTTTTTTTGTTTTTGCTGATCCGAAAAACGATCCGATCCGAACCGTGACTTTTGTTATCCATTGCACCACTGGGTATTGACAAGTTCTAAAACGGCTGGCAGTGAATGAGTTTTAAATACACTAAATCTACCCTTGCCTCACTAAATGGGGAGCGTGAATCCAGGTTTGTATACTGTATCGATGTCCTGACGATAATCGACAACAAGTCCACAGTTTGTCTATATGTGCTCTGATATTGACTGGCGACCAGTCCATTATTTGTCTATGTTCTCTGACAACAACTGGCAATCCGTTTGTCTAAATGTGCCTGGAGACTAATTGGTGACCAGTCAAGGGCTGCAGCACACTTGCTATTCTAAAGATCACAAATGCTGAATGGATGGATGGATAGTCTCATGTCATGGAATTACCTGCGTGAGTCCCCAAGTCTGCCAGGCAAACTCTTCTGCTTCCTGGATGTCGTCGGTGATGAGGAAGTTGTCAAAGATGGTTCCGGACTTCATCTGAATTGGGCAACAACATCACTGAGCACACAATCGGCGTCTGCAATGGACGTCTTTTGGCGCTCACCTGCCACAAATCCAGTCCCAGCACGCCAATGTTGTCAAACTTGTAAATGTCACCATCGTGAACGTACTCTGGGTTGGCGATCTCGGGGTGGACCCATAGACCTTTGAAGTTGGGGTTGTCTATTTGCTTGGGTGTCCAGTCGCCCTTAAAGCGACAAACAGTGAGGTGGCGCGGTGATAAGGTGTGTCCTTGCTGCTACGGACGCACCTTGTAGTCCGGATTGAGCATCATGCGAGGCACCCACTTGCCGTCCATGCCCACGTCCCAGTCGCTCGGCTTACGAGATC
>NC_141249.1:2607176-2757176 GCF_054856555.1 Leptonotus elevatus
TGAACAATGTGGAATTGTGGCTTTCTGATGAAAGAAGTGTGAATGCTGAATTGCTGAATGAAAAAATACAGAAACGTGGAACGATATTGAATCTGGTGGAATGTTGTGGAAAGATATGGAATTATGTTGAATGGTATTGAATGATTTGGAATTATAGCTTGACATAGCTTTACCTAAGCTGATTAATTGGTTTAGTGTGAAAAGATAGATTTCAAAGCAGCCCTTTGCCTCCTTTGATTTTTCTGCATGTGGCCCTTTAAAGTTTGGACATCCCTGCTTCAAATGGACATGCTAACCCCTTATTTTTTGATTAACTCATCTGAACTTGTCTACACATTTATTTCTATTCACTTTTTTATTATCCCCAGAAAAGACTGAAAATAATTTGACCAAAAGGGACATGTTCAAACAAGGTGAGCAGTCTAATTAGCATCACAAGTGTCTTCAAACTTGTAAGGACTCAATTAGTCAATAACCTGGGTGCCGTAGGAGGCAGTGTCTGGGTAAGGTAGGTCCTCATCGGTTATTCCACAAAAAAACGACTTAAAAGGTTGTGCAACAAAATATTAAGTTCAGAGTACCAATATTTCATTTGTATTGGTTAATTTTTATTAAATGTTTTATTATTATCTTCAGTATTACTTTCTCTCTTTTATTTGCATTATATTTCTTTCATTAACAGAGGGGTACCAACAATTGTGTCCATATGTGTACTTACCACTCTGTTCAAGGCCCTCCTCTCTCTCTCTTTCTCTCTGCACAGCACTCTTCTTCAGCATATTTCCCATCATGCTTAGCAGCTGGCGCTGTATTTTGAATGTCTCTCTTCCCTCCATGCTGAGAGCATGATATGGAGTGTGGGCTATGCCAGAGTCCTATAGAGTAGCATTAACAGTTTTTGATTTGTTTTTGCAGAGGCATTATGTCAAACATTTGGTGCCCTATTTTCATGCCCAGTGCAAGTCTAGTGCAAAATCTAGCAGTGTGCATGGGGGGAGAGTTTTCTTTTGGTACTTTCACAGATGGGTGTAGGCAGAACGAGGCATGTGCACCATTTACTTACTGCCTGGCCAATGAAAGTAGCTCCACCCATTCCTTTTAAATTCAGTGCAGGAGAGACTAACTTTGCAAAGGCAAATATAGGTTCACTACAGTCCATGCAGAAGATCAAATCACATATTGTACGTTTATAAGGAACTGCATGCAGACCTTCACTTAGGGATGAGGGCGATCACAGATCACTGCTGTAAAGTGGGAAGCTTCTACTCATTCATGTCCATTTGTGTGACCTGCTTTTAGCTGGTCTAAGTGTAATCTACTTTCTGTCACCAAACTGTCAAGTGCTCCAAGGGCGTAAAATAACAAAAACACCCTTGGTCCGCCAAAACAGTCATCAAGGCACAACGTGGTCTGCCAAATCCCAAACAAGGTAAACTAGACTTGCCCTGGCATGAAAATGAAGGTGCTCCTTGTCTAGGAAAATAGAGCCCTTAAAAAATTATGTATGTAGGCGTGGTTTTCAACTAGATACTGGTAACTAAAAATAATTAATCAGAGTTAAGCAATGTACAAAATTTTGCCAGTCTGTTATTCGTAATTTTTTTCAAGCCGGACCATACTGTAATCGTCAGTCCATCATTATTTTAACTATGCATTTACTTACGCTTTTGTCACCGCTATTTAGATATCAGTAAATTTCATCGATCTGCCAGTCCATCATTATTTTAACCACACTCCTGTCTCTCCTGCTACTGTCGGCATCCCCTCCTTGCCCGCCGCCAGCGGCGGTGGTGGGCATGTGCGAGAAACGTTTCTCACGCACTACGCAATAGTATTCTGTGTCCTGATTTGTAATAGGGAGAACCCATTCTCAAATATAATCAAAGGTGGTATGTCTGTTTGTAAGAATCTTCCCACACACAGCACCATCGTGATGCCAACACAGGCATGAAGGGTTAATGAACAGTGTAGTCTCTACACGTTTAGCAGATGCAATTGCAATCAGGAACGCAGTCTTATGAGACACCCACTAAAGGTCTGCATCAACCAGTGGCTCAAATAGGGACCGGCTCAGTGTGTCCAGCACCAAGTGAACGTTCATTTTAAGATTCTTCTATTTGTCTTCAAATCTCGAAATAGTCTTGCCCATCTTTCCTCTCTGAGCTTCTCCACCCTTACGCACTTGTACCTCAGGTCAGCGCACCAGACACAACTGGAGGCACCAAGGACTAAGCGTAGGCTCAGAGGGGATCGAGTCTTTTAAGTTGCCGGTCCCTCCCTGCCCGTCCACTAGATATTCAGCAATCTTCCTCTCTATGCATTGTTAAAACCAGTCTTAAAACACATCTCTATTCTTTGGCTTTTGACTCAGCATGAGACTCAGCATCAGCATTGTTTTGATGCTTTATGGTGCCTGCTGTATTATTTATTGATATTTATTTGTTTATCTACTACTTCTTTTAATGTATTATTAATTGCATTTACTAACCTAGTTATATTAATTTATTTTGCATCAATTTGTTGTACCTGTCTTTGCTGACTGACTGATTTTTCCATGTACAGCACTTTGTATGCAGCGATGGTTGTTTTAAAGTGCTTTATAAATAACGTTGAGTTGAGTCAGTTGAATTTACAGAATCCAAGCGTCTCATTAAATGCAAAAACACAATTCAGTACAACAATTGACAGTTAGTAATGTCGTTAAGATCCCCGAGACCCTTGTGAGGATAAGGAAAATGGATGGATGGATATTTTTAAGATGATTTTTTTCCCGAACAGTTTCTGCTTTTATTTATAGTTAAATTAATGATGCCTTTTTGGGAGCAGATCTATACGATAATCCCAAATGAGGACACTAAATTGATAATTATTTTTATGTACACATTTTTATTTTATAATTAATTATTTCTTTCTATCTTTTTTTCAATATACCCTTTTATTTTTTGAAATAGTTCTAGAAATACCACCCAAAAAATGTGTTTAATAAATTCGATGTCACAGCCCTCTGTTTTAAGTCATTTTTTTTCCCATCCCAAAATGCTTTGTGCTAGTTAACGGGTTACTTATCTGAAAAATGTATTTCACAGGTGGTACATCATTGAAAAAAAGATGAGAAGCAACCTTAGAGTTTATCCACCCCAGCGCACGAACACACACGAGACACGTCAATCGCAAATGTCACGGGAGTCCGCTAGTGATGGATTGACGGTTCGCTGTTACTGACCCGAACAAAAACCCACCACCGTCAGTGCTTAGTCCGTCAGTTTTTCAAAGTCAGTCAGTGACATCAGTACTAATGGAAATCCGAACTCTGCAATTAAAAGTTTATATATCCTCAGTTAGTGAATAATTTGTGTTGTAAATTTTGTTACCTGGTTGAAGGAGATGTGTGCGTAGTCCACTGCTGTTCCGACAGTATCACCGACCCAAACTGGCATCAGTATGTCCGCACCAACCTTCTCTAACATGTCCAGCTATGAGAAGATTCAGTCTTCAATTGTCATGCATACATTTCCCCACATGACACAAAATGTTACCTCTTGATTCAAATTCCTTATTTCTTTAGGGAAACAGAATACAATGAACATGGTGTTTTTTTGGGGGATGTCAGTATGAAGCAGATTACATCCATGTATTATTAACAACTTTTAGAGTAACAAAAGGAATTGGATTAATATTGGCCTATCCTCGAGGCTGCAGTATTGGTATTGGTATCGCCTATGGCAAATATCCTGAATGCAGGGTGGGTTAGCCTGCATGCTAATTGGTACACTAGCTAGCTGCGACCATAGATATATTAGTAATAGAGCAAGCTGTATGTTTGGCTCCAATTAGTTCATTAGAACTCATTTTACTGAATTCTCTAGGGAAGAAAAAGAAGAAAGAAAGAACTCATTGAATTCTTTAGCAATTTTGACACGGATTATTTTTTTCAAATCAGACATGCAGCTATGATACAAGCCACATGTATCATTTTATAACCTGGGCTTTAACATAGATACCATCGCGGCACACCCTATTCAACATGGCAGCCACGCAGAATGAAGCCTCTATGTGTCGGTATTACGCCAATGGCCACTTCCTTTTTCTTAACAATCACGTAGCATTTCAAAATGTCTTGCGAAGCTTGGCTACTTGTTGCGTTGTTGGCGTTTAAACTAGCACTCGAGAAGAAGAAAAAAACACACGATCGCTTATTCATGTTTGTTTTATGTCAACTCACTGGAGATTTGCAGGGATGCCATGAAAAGATTCACAGCAATGTCAAAAGAGTGTCAGGTATGATTTCATGTTAAGACGTGTCAACTGGCGTTCCCAGTTCCTTAACTGTTAAACTGTCAAATGTGCCCTCCCACTTAAGAGTTTTTTTGCGCAGACATGTCCACTTTTTTACACCATTTTGAGATTGGGACTGATAGACTGCGGACTGCTCCCGAGTTGATAGCAAGGGGTGTAAGGTGGGGTGGTTGTGTTATTTCAGAAACACAAGTGTAGGAGAGTACCAGTTTTGGTCGGTTGGCATCTAAACGGTAGTTGAAGTTTCCAAGGGCACAAAGGGCACTACCCACGCCGCGACCCAAGGGAAGGTTGGGATCGACACCTCCTTTTAACAGCTCTTCCACTGCCTACACAGGGAAAACACAAAGAAAAACTCTAGAAGAGGGTACACATTGAGTATTGGTCTGTGTTTGGAAGTGTGCAACAAGTTATTTACCGTGTTATTGCCACTTGCTATAGCCAAAGAAAGAGGGGAATGCCCACTCCAGAGGAGGTCTGTGCTGGCTTTATAGGAGAGCAAGAGAGATACTACCTTGCTGGCATTCTGTATAAAAACATGCAGCAAATCATTCAGATACAAAGATGCTTCACATGAACAAAATAGAAGCTTATGCTACTCTCTACTTTCCAAAAGTCCCATTTTTCACTCAGAGTAGAACATGCAGCATTCACTTTTTATAACAATCCTATTATCTGGACCGAACAGCATCCTCATTTTGGGTCAACTCACACAGTAGTCGCTGTCTCTCTGGCAAGCTATGTGCAGAGCCGTACGACCTCCCTCTTTAGGACGTGGCTTGTCACTGATCCGCCAAGATTTTCTTGTTATCGTTGGCCCCTGTAAAATAAATCACTTTCTGTGTACCAATTTAACACACTACATCTTAAAATACTGTGCTAGCAAAGAACTAAAATATGAATATAGAATGATCACATGCTTGTTCACAGTTAGCTATTAATGAATTTGTCCTATTCCTCTGTGAAACCTGTCCTGAGATAATTTGCTGAAAAACTCACCAATTTAAATTTTTTGTTCCCTTTCTATTACAGTAAGTTCTTTGTATGTTAGGGAAGAGCATTTTTTACTAACATTTTTTGGTTGAAGTCCGATTTGTACGAGTTTCGAGACGTTGAAAATCCTAGGTTACACTGTATATGAATACAAAGTTGCCATTAACTTGATGCAATTTTAAGGAAAAATTATATATCGGGATATATAGGTCTTTCTTTTAAATCATCTGTCATTTATGGGTGGGGAATTTTATTTACTAGTGGTATCGGTATTTGGTATCAGTAGCGGTGACTACTCAAGAGTTGCGTATCGGTCGGGAAAAAAGTGGTATCGAACATCCCTAATCCTGATCATGCGCCATGACGTGCCTGTATTCTGTAAATTCAACTGACTCGCTTTCATTTTTTACAGGCAACATATAATAATTCCATGTTTCAATAATAAGAATAAGAGTTCCAATAAGCTGCGATTGGTTGACAACCAGTTCAGGGTTTGCCCTGTCCCCGCCTATTACCCGAAGCCAGCTGAGATAGGCTCCAGTGCCCCCCACGACCCTTGTGAGGACAAGCGGTTAAGAAAATGGATGGATGGAGTTCCAATAAGAATATGACTATTATCATGTTAAAAGCATTCATTTGTTATCAGCCACTCAGGCTGGAGGTGGCGAGCAAATAAGGTGAAGGTGGCCGCCTCTGAATTTTGTACACAGGAAAAACCCTGATTAGTTGCTGAAAAACGTAATGCTACTGTAAATCGTTTTGTACTGCGTTAGTCCAAACACTGCCAACAAAACAAAGTGTTGTTCTAGCCACATAACACGCAGCAAATCAATCGCCAATGTGACAAGCCAAAACAATGTGGAAAGGTTTCTCTATTTAAAAAGTAAATGACTAGAAAACGATTTCTGTCAGGTTGATTTTATGTTCTGTCCCTCCATTAGTTTCACTGCACGTGTCCATCTCTCCATTTCAGGATGTTGGCAAAATAAATGTGTTCAAGAAATTAACACTTTTACATCCGTCTTGATTTTTCTTTTCTGTCAGGAAATTGTCATTAACAGAGGTTTACAAGTGTAGTACTCTTCCGTCCAGTCGGAGATCTGCAATGTTGTTTCCCCCCCTTATAAACTCTATTAGGGCAGTTAAACATGGCACAAAGTGCATCTGTCATTTGTCACTTAAGGTTCAAAGCCTTTTAAACAATGCTTGGAATCTTTAAGGTTTAGGTCAGTTACACATACGCTTTTAGCACTCATCTCTACCATTCAATTGACAGCTATTTTGGTGGCCAATTTTTGATTTTCACGCATCACAGCAGGGCTCTGTCCTGACCCTGCGTGGATTGCGAGGGGTTTCTGCTCACCTTGTCTGGTTCGTAGATGTCATCCTGGTCACATGCCCGTGCATCTGGATCCGTTAAAGCGTGCAACAGCAGTTTTGTGATTTCAGGACCTTCTAGACCTGGCAGTGCTGCAGCTACATGTAGAGGATAAAGGCCTTTCCGCTAGGACACAATGAAATTATTAGATTGCATTTTCCAAGGCAGAAAATATGTCCTCACAAATGTAATATCCACCCAATATGGGTATTTTTCAACAAATATTTTACCCAAGTATTTTGTCTTTTCATCTTCACATAAACTGCAGGTTGACTTAAATGGCATAACTAATATTTCATAAAAGAGATATATTTCATTTTGCAATACTTAACTTTTCCAGCCTTCTTATTGGACTAAATATTCAGGGTGATTCAAAAAGAAAATCATCACACGCCATTTCAAAACTGATTAACAATAGAAAACTCTAGCTTGGACACACGTTGTGTATACCTTCAAGTTTTTACAGGTGCTGGTCAGAAAATTTGAATATTGAGGAAAAGTCCATTTATTTCAATAATTTGTTTCAAAAAGTGAAACTGTTATATTAGTTCACCAAAGTGAAATATTTAAAGCCTTTGTTTCAATTTAGATGATTTTAGCAGAAAGACACAAAAATAAAAATGCCCGTGTTTTACAAAATTTGAATATTGTGACAAATCTTAACACTGTGTCCCAATCTTGTCAGCTTGTTGTAAAACAACTAAAGATTTTTTACTCAGCCTTTCAATGGTCTCAGTCTGGTTTATGAGGTTTCAGAATCATGGGGAAGACTGCTGACTTGAAGGTTGTGCAGGAAGCCATCATTGTTACACTCCATAAGGACAAAGGTCTCAAAAAGAAATTGCAAAATAAGATGGATTCTCACAGTGCACTGTGTCAAAGTCAATGAACAGTGTGTTAAGGGGAAGGGAGAAATACAGCCAGAATAGGTGCACAAGTGACAGGGATAGAGAGGATGTCAAGCAACAGTGATTCTGAAATCTGTTGTCAGTGGATTAAGAACCAGCACATACAGACATCTGCATGACATGGGCTATAGCTGTACAATTCCATGGGTCAAGCCACTCCTGACCTAACCGTAAGCCATGCGTGCATGACCAAGTAAACCAATCAAGACGCAAGACCAATGGCGGAGGCACGTGGTGGCCAGGGGTTGCCACAGCTGTAGCAGCAGGCAGTGATGTGTATTTCCTTTGTTTTGGGGCAAAATTGCATGGTCAGTAAAGAAATTAAAGCCCCCTCTACTTGCTTCGAAGAGAAATATCAGCGTCCTGAAAATACCTGACACAGAAATCACAAGGAAGATCTAACAACTTTGCCATTATTGTGTATGTACTTTAGCTCATCTTGGCCGGTAAATGTCCATGGGGGCTGCTTGTGGCTTTTTGTGGGCGGGGAGGGGTGTGCCATGGAAAGGTAAATTGTCTTTGATCAAGTCCACTGCCCACGCTACCAGGACATTTTAGAGCACAACATGCTTCCCGCTGCCAACAAACTTTTTGGAGACAATAATTTTATTTTCCAGCAGGATTTGGCACCTGCTCACAATGCCAAAATTCCCAATACCTGCTAATAGCCATGGAATTGATTCTCCAGCAAACTAGCATGACTTGAACCCCAATGAAAATTGATGTATTACCAATAGGAAGAGAAAGGAACAGAAACCCTGAAATGCATACGATCTAAAGGCGGATATTAAAACATCTTGAGCTACAAGCTACAATAACACTTGTATGTAAGTGTGTACAACATGTGTCAAAGCTGATTTTTTTTTTTCATTTTTTAAATTGTGATGATTTTGGCATATTATTTTTGAATCATTCTATACAACACCTGACAGCCCTTTGTTTTTTATGTCAACATATTTGTTGAACCATCTTTTGAAACGAGCATGGTAACATACAAAAATATCAGGTGTATGAAGAAATTCAACAGTTGGATCGGATTCCAATAGTAATGCTACCTCAGGTGGGAGAGAAATGTCTGTCTGTGCTCCACACAGCAGATGTTTCCTGACAGTCTTAGTATCTGCTGCCAAAATGGCCAAAAATATGACAGGTAAGGGCACTCTGGAAGTGTTGGGGTTGGCTCCCCGATCCAAGAGAAGATTCAATGTGGTCAAACGAACACGGTGCCTGGTGACATGAACCCATGCAATGAATCTATATGGCTACACGGAGGGAGAATTTTAGGAGAAGGAGCAGTGGAAGAGGCATACTCAAACTTCATTGCAGCCATTTTGCGAACAGTCTCCTCAATATCACCAGAATGCTGCTGAAACCAAGCGTGACTCAGAGCTTCAGCTGCTTCCTGCAGAATTGTCTCTGTGACATGCATACTGTAGCCGTACATGCAGCAGACAGAGTCAAAACAATTTGCGGCGTCTTTTTTTTTGTTTGTGTCCTGCTGCAGGGTTGGATAGATAGAACGAAGTTAAAGAGCTGATTTAAATGTACAGTATTTCATTTTTGAAAGCTTAGGCTCTATGTAGTCCATACCTTAGCAGTTTTAGATGAATATTCTTTCCACTTCACACTGCCGAGTACAATATGGCCCTCCTTCACCTCAATGGAGTGTTCTGAAAGCAGCACCTTCTGCTCCTTCCCACTGTCATCCTTTTCCCTCCCTTCTGCCCCAACATAATCTCTTATTTTATCACCCCCTTCTAATTTGACATCTTCCCTTCTGGTTCTTACTTTTCCTCTTACTTTTTTACTGTTTGAGGAAACCTTAGTCGACTCTACTTGCCTAATTTGATGACATATAGAAGTAGATTCCATCTGAAAATATATTGTACAAAGAAGTTACTTTGACTACAATATTCATCAAGTGATTCAATACAATGAATTCAGAAATTAGTCAGACCCTTCAGTAATGTTGAAACATATAAATATGTTTTTTTTTAGGGTGGGGGCAATATTCCGAGAAAAAAACTTGCAAATTTACCACTTTATAAAGTCGCACATATGCCACATTAGGACAAATACACATAGCGTAGCTATAGTCTAATGTGAGGATTCGTTGATGGTTAATAGGACACTGTTTATAAAATGAAAAGGTAGGATGGAGACGGATTCATTCACTTTACTCGTCATACACGGCAGTTAGAGCGACAACACTTCCTGATCCCCTATCAGCTGACTAAGGCTACGTTCACACTGCAGGGAGTTATGCCCAATTCGGATTTTTGGTTAAATGCGATCTTTTTATGTACCGTTCACATTACAAAAACAAATGTGACATCTAATGTAAACGCAACTCGCCCGTGATGCGACTCGCATGCTCAAAGAGCACACGTCGAGTGACGTACACCTAAAACAACGTCACGTTGCAGTGTTCACGGAAGTAAATATGGTCCCGACTCGCAACGTTTCACCACCTGTCAAGCCGCTGAGGCAAGCGACTTTATTTTAGTCATATGCAAATTTAGCTGTACCAACGCACGCTACAGATTGGTAGACTGGTGGACTCATTTAGCGGACGTGTTAGGAGTGCGATTCTTGTCATGTCTGCAAACATTATGCAATGTCATCTGTTCGAACGCCTGCGCTCCTGGTTGGTGGACTGTTTTCACGCTCGCTCCTGGTTGGTTGCTATCCTTGGCTTCCTCGTGCCTCAGTTTTGAATGTGCCGTTTACAAACAGCAACAGAAATCCTACGGACTTGTTTTTTTCATCTCATGTCGCCAGAGTAGCTAGGTTGGAAGAGGTAATAGAAATATTTGGGGGAAATGATGGGACACTCCTCGACCTCATGTCATTGAGAAGTCTACCGAAGATGACGTTGCGTCATCGCCGTTCGTCTGCATGGCTGAATTTCTACTGTCGCCACACATGTCAACTTTATGCTTCATGTTTCAAGTGTGATTAAAAACAAATAAAAATGTATCACTGTTACTCAAAACAGATTTGTATATATTCAGACTTTTCAGTAGTCTCCCTTCCAAGCGCTCTCTGCCGCCAGTGCAGAGCACATATCAGGCTTTTGATGACGTGTGAATCGGATGCGTGCGGATGAGCGTTCACAGTGCAGACACATCGCACACATATCCGATTTATATCCACATACGAAAGAGGTCCAGGTCGGGTGTGAAAAAATCGGAATTGTACCGTTCACACTGCATGAAAAAATCAGATACTTCAAATGGGAATTGAGCTGCAGTGTGAACGCAGCCTAACACTTTCCAATCAGAAGCTAGCCTACTTTAGGTAAATGCAAGTGAATGACGGAGAGCAGCAGATTCGACACATAAACTACTTGTACAAAAAAAAAGAAGTATTTGTGTAAATAATCATTCTGGAAACATAGGTGTACAAGTAAATTTAAATGCTTGATCCTCAGGGTATGGACCTTCGCAAAGCGAGGCGTCTTTGTCGCTGGCAGTACCCAACGCTTCAAAGAGCGAATGCGTTACATGATATGGTTAATCTCTGCCATTACTACCTCCTAATTTGGAAACCCGACCGAAAAGTATTCGTGTAGTACACTAGGTGTATTTCTCATGAGTTTCTGCATTTTTATCTCGCACATCTGCCACTATAAAGTCGTAAATTTGCGACTTTTTCTCTCTCACAAATTACCACAAGTTATTTTTCGCAGAATAATGCCCCCCCCCCCCCCCCAGCCCCCCTTAAAAAAATATGTATATTTATACTTGGCCCTAATACACAGTTGTGTCCATGCAACCACTGCAATGTGGTTCAAATTTAAAAGGCTGGACAACTATCATTATTCCATGAAGTCTAGTGTAAAGTAATGCAAACGGAAAAAGGGAAATAAAAAACCAACAAGGTCTGAATTCTTCTGAATTTATTGCAAAGAGGGGAAAAAATTGTATATAAAGTCTTACCTGTGTTTTGGATATAAGTCCATCAAACGTGTATAAAGACTGAAAAGGATAGTAGAGTACATGACACACAGCCAAGGCTGACATTCCCTCGGAGTTCATCTTGTCAATGTCAGCACCCAAATCTAACAACAAATGGACTACATCATTATGGCAGTTCACCTGGAGAAAAAAAAAGTGACGGATTACCTCAAAATTTGCACTCATTGGCAACTAACAATACAAGTTTACACAAACAATCATAATTGTATGATCGATGCAATGTAAAATATAAACTTAGAAAACAAGCCAATCCATTTATTTGTAATGCATATTAAAAAAAAAACGGGGAAAAAAGTAGTGTATTACTGTGGCAGCAATCAATGCAGTGTGCCCCTGAGAATCAGCTACATCAGGATGAACAAGGCCATCTAGGAGTATGTTTAAAATAGCCGGTCCTTTTCCTACAGAAGCCTGATGGATCAGCAGCTCGGATGCGATTTCCAAATGTCCTTTAGGGCCAAAGTTGTCCCTTTTCATTGAAATAACCGCTGCAACATCCCAGTTTAAAGTTTCAGCCTGTTGTCTGAAAGATAGACACAAATGTGACGACATTTCCTTTTCAACTCATTACATACTGTGATGCATGTAAATGGTGCAATTGGGGTTTCTATGTGTTTTCGGTGGAAACAATTTTCCTGACCTGTGTCTGTGAATGTTAGCCAGCATACGGGCTTGTAAGGGCAGACTGGCATGTGGATCTCGTTTGTAGCCTTGGTATACGTCAGAATCAGGTTCCCACAGCTGGCCATAAAAATGTTCATCAAACTCTCTTCTACGCCCTGGTGGCAATGGTAAGTGGTCACCATTTGTGGAATAACTCTCAATGCCACAGGGCAAGGCGTCATTTCTGTCCTGAAGCAGCCAACTGTCATCTGTGTCTACCTGGGGAGACACAAAATTGTTAATACTCCTCTGTTAATGAAAGAAAATAATAAATTAACAATAATAATAATAAATACATTAAAAAAATTACAGATGGAAATCAGACATTGCTTTTAAATTGTGGTTGAATAGAAAACAAACAAAAACCTCATGAAACCGGCTTGTACAAAAATTATGGTACCCCAGTAAAGAAAAAAGCATTTTGGTAATTAATTCAGGAATTCTAGTAGTTCTCTAAACAGCATCATATATTTCTTCAAACTTGTAAACAGTCAATCGGCCTATTTATTAACTCATTCACTCCCAGCCATTTTCACTGAAGCAACCCCCTTCACTCGGCTGTTTTACTGAATTGGCCCACAGAATATTGTGTTCTATTGCTATAAAAACATGGAACCTACCAAAAGAAAGATTAGAGTCTCTTCTTTCATCAGGAAAAAAAGGATGTTTGTATGTATTCTGATTTGCAGCAATTAGCATTAGAATATAGCTAAGTTTCATCATTATTCACAAACCTGTTGAAAACAGGGTCAAGGACGCATCTGTCGAGGAAGGACGCATCTGTACTTGCTCCTGCAATCGCTCGTGACTTGTAAATATTTTGTTGACATTGGGATTTTTAACTACATTGTTGCAATATGCCTGATGGAAAAAGAGCTGACGAAATTGAGGAGATAAAATCTTCTCTTGTAAAACTCAAAGAAATAGTCACCGAAATACTTGAAATGAAAAAGAGCATTGAGCCACTTCTGCAGGAAATTCAGCAGTTGAAGAAAGAGACACAAGAAAATGATTGACGCATTGTCACCTTGGAACAAAAAGTGGATGATTTGGAACAGAATCTTCGAATCAATGATGTGATAATTACCGGTATCCAGATTAAACCGCAAGCGGGCGAGAGCTGCGGCCAGCACAAGTTCAGTTGATTCTGACCAAGCTTCAGCGAACGAGACTGTCAAACAGCAAGTGACAACTCAACTCAAGAGATTTGGGATTAGTTGTGGATCCAGCACACATCCAGATGTGCTTCTCGCTTCCAACTGGGGGGACACGACCACCGGCAGTTCTGATCAGGTTTGTTGACAGGAAGAAAAAGATTGCTCTTTTGAGAGATTCCTACAAGCTTAAAGATAAACATGTCTACGTCAATGAAAATCTCACAAAACTAAATGTTGATATTGCCAGAAGGGCGCGACAATTGAGAAAGAATGGATTTGGAAGAATGGAATGGACAAAAGACTGTCAGATTTTCATCCAAACAAAAGAAGACTCATCTTCTCAGAAGAAGATACAGATTGTGAAAAGAGTGGAAGAATTGGAGTTTGAGAGACAATAACTGCTATCAGTAACTCACATCATTAAATTGTGGATTATGTCTTACCCAAATGAATTTATTGTAACATATTACTAATTAACCCAAAACTGGAGCTGTCATGATTTTGATAATGTAAATATAGCATATGATTACTTGCTGACACTGCCATGGTTAACTCTTGTTTATACACCTGCATTGATAACATCTATTGCTGTTCCTGTAAGAATGTAAACATTGTCTGGCTCTATTTCAGTTTGGACATTTGTTGTAACATGCAAGGCTGTTGTGATAAGGTTGTATTGTAGCTGCAATGTATCTGCTGTAAATAATTACAATGGGGATAGTAAACATGGTTCTGGGATGCGGCTAGTGGGGGCTGCTCCGCGGGTGGGCTGGCCTTGGTGAGCGCTCAGGAGTATCAAGATCTAAGCATCATCGGATGCTGGCAACAGTGATGGCTGAACTGACCAGAATGGAGTGAACATTGCTGTGGACGCAATGGGCAGAATGCAAGCCGATCTACTCTTTTGAAAGCCACAACGTGTGAAAGCTGATCCAAGGTCAACAAAGACGCTACTGGTGAACGAGCATGCGCTCGCCTTGGCTGCTTGCTTGGTTGGGTGGGCCTGTTGGTGGCGTCCAGGAACCGATTTACCAATTCCAAATTATTGGTACTAGCTGCAACCTACACACAGACATTACTCAAGATGAACTGAGAGAGGAGTGTGCAGACTTAAGTCTGGGATTGATAACGATATGAATCAATGACTATCATAATCAATGTATATTACTGATGCGTATAGTAAGAATGGGGATGGGTTACTAATAAGCCATAGCTTCTACCCGTCACCCCTTGTTTCGGATGTCAATATTGCAAATGATATTATGTGATCTATGTAACCTGTAATAATGTGTCCAAAAGGAAAAAATGAATAAAACAAAACAAACAAACAAAACAAACACTGGGAAAAAAAGCTTGTTGCAACATGGCCCTGGCTGATGTCTTATACTCTGCTGCCACTTGTGTTTTTTTGTAATAACTACCATTGCTTTAAGCGACTTCTTCAGGTCAGAAGCTGCATGAAAGCCTTCTGTATGCTCTAGCATAAAAGAACATTAAAAACGTATTAAAAACGTTTTTGGGTCCATGGCAATATTTTAAATAGAATGCTTTTATACGTTTTGGTGAGCAAATTAGTTAAAGAAAGTCACTGTACTGTTTTGTGACGTTGGTGTGTGCTACACTAAACGTAGATCAGATGAAGCAAATGTTCGAGTTGTCTCAGGAGATTATAACGAAAATTATGGACAAGCACTTTGAAAGTAAAGGCTGTAAAACAATGGTGGGCAAACTCGGTCTTCGAGGGCCGGACTCCTGCAAGTTTTGGATGTGTCCCTTCTCCAACACAGCTGGTATATGATCAGCTCATTAGCAAGCACTGCGTAAGCCTGATAGCGATCCTGTTGATTGGAATGAGCTTGTGTTGGAGGCGGGAAACCTCTAAAACCAGTAGGACTCCGGCCCTCGACGACCGAGTTTGCCCACCCCTGCTGTAAGACCATCCCTAAGCAACTTGATGTTTCGGTGACTACAGTCGCACATATTATTCTGAAATGTATGATCCACGGGACTGTAGCCAACCTCACGAGATGTAGCCGGTGGAGGAAAATAGATGACAAAATGAAGAGAACCGTAATAAGAATGGCAACAAAAAAGCCCAGAACAACCGCCAAAGAAATTAAAAGTGAACTCCAAGGTGTCACACCGCGGTGAGGTTGGCTTGTCATTTCCTGTTTTATTTTGAAAATTCTGACTCCTTTCGTTTCAGGTCACTTGCCCTTCCTCGTGTGGTGTCAGTGTCAACCCTGATTCCTGATTGTGTCCACCTGTTTCCCATTACCCTCATGTGTTAAATGGTCTGCGTCTCCCCTGTCTTGTGCCTAAGTGTTTTCGGCAGAGCCACTCAAGCCAGTCATAGTCCTCAGCCTTGTTGTCCTGTATCTAGTCATAACTTTGGTTTGTATTTTTGTATAGCCACAGTATGGTTTTGTTTAGGAATTATATTGTTTTGTTTGTAGGACATCCTCCCTTTTTGGAGCGCCTTTAGTTAACTTTTAATAGCCTTTGTTTTTTTTGTTTAATAAATATTTGCCTTGGCCTCAAACCCCTATCTCTGCGTCTGAGTCCTAAAACTGCCATGTCGTGTCACAAGGTTGAGGTACATCAGTGTCAAGCTTGGTCTCAATGTCTTATTAACCAGGCGACACAACACCAATACTGTGTTATGTAATCATTTGAAATCATAGAACAGTTTTAGTACATTTTATAATTATTTTACCTGACTTTGAGAATGTGAGAAGATATTTTGATCCAAGTAGGCGGCATATTCAGTTAAGTTTTTTAGACTGAAGCTGCTTTGTACAGAGTTACACAGTTGTATCAGATGCTTCCCATGCCAGAGACCTACATCCTGACATCCTGTTGGCTCACTGAGCACACCTGGACCGAACCTTTGGTCAGCATGATACAAACCCTGAAAAGGACAGGAGTACTTTGTCATCATCCATTTAATTTCATTATAAACTCTTAAGTCAATTTCATTAAGGTAACCTTAAATGTGGCTCCATCAGGAAAAATGTGTTTTCCATATCCTTCTCTCCAGTTAAAATAGAATTTGCCAATGAATGTGGTTCCTGTTGGCCAACAGTACATTCCATCACCATGCCTGTAGTCTTTGTAGAAAAAACCCTCATAGAACTGCAAACAGCAGGAATAGTACAGGACGGTAGTTATGTTTTACTCACAGATGTAAACTTAAGAAGAGACAAAATGTGTCATAGCCAAGAGATTTCAAATTTCAGAACAAAATGTGGCTGAACATTCTTAAACCACTAGATTTTTTTTTTTTTTTGGTGTAAGAAGATAAACATAAGTTCATGGACAAAACAGCACTGCTGCACAAAAAGTGTTCTGGCAGATGTCTAAATGTAATTTTTTTTGTGCTTAGTAATCCATCCACCCATCCATCTTCTCAACCGCTTGTCCTCACAAGGGTCGCTGGAGCCTATCCCAGCTGGCTTCGGGCAGTAGTACACCCTGAACTGGTTGCCAGCCAATCGCAGGGCACACAGAGACAACAACCATCCACACTCACAATCACACCTATGGATAATTTAGTGCGCTCAATTAATCTGCCATACATGTCATTAGAATGTGGGAGGAAATCGGAGTACCTGGAGAAAACCCACGCAAGCACGGGGAGAACATGCAAACTCCACCCAGATCTCACGTCCTCTGCACTGGGAGGCGGACGTGCGAATATTTTATTATTATTATTATTACTTCTTTTTTCCATAAATCACTTGCTTTCTCAGAATTACCAAACAAATTCAATATTTTTTTTTAAATAATTTTGCATACGATAAATAGTAGGTGATTAGAGAACTGGATATTTTAATGAGTAGCAACACAATTGGTGTGACTGCATCAGTATTTTTCATGTTGCAAATGCTCCTGCAAACAAGAGTCCCGAAGGCATAAGGTTTATCAACGTTTTTGTTTTGTTTTTATATTTTGTGATCATTGTTATGATAAACAGGCTAATCAGAACCAAATGTAAACACAATTAAACACAGTTGCCGTGGTTCTCTCTGTTCCATCTAACCTCTCCACTTTTCCAGGTGTACCTTCCTTTGCCGTGTTTGAGGCCATTGACAAAATCCCCCTCATATTTGGAACCATCGAGAAACTCCTGCACACCAAATCCCTGTCGCTGCACCTCGCCGACTCCTCTGCTGGGACTCCCTGGCCGCGGCTTTGTCGCAACTCCTCCCGGGGCCGTCACAACTGTTTGGCGGTTTGACAACATTCGAACAGTTAAAAAAAACAAAAAAAAAAACTAGATCCGTTAGCGGATAGTGGCTTTACAAGACTCATGTCCTCTTTGTTTCCATGTGTGTGTCTGTGGCTAAAAACGCGCTACTTTAAAAAAATTTTGGTTTTGGATTAAAGACGTGTCCAAAGAGACAATGGTATTGTTATGAAAGTCAACCGGCGTCATCGCAAAGACATAGGACTTCTTTTTTTAAAGAAGAAATATTGGCTTCAAAATGGCAATATGACATCACAAACAGAGGAAGCCAAGTCATCTTTATATAGCGCTTTCAAACAACCATAGTTGTCACAAAGCACAAAGGACAAAATCACATGGTGATTAGGCAATAACTGTTTATTAATCCCATTAGGATTAAATAAAACATTGAATTGTTATAACAAAGTAAGTTAAACCAATAATTCCAAAAAACTAAACAAATAAAGCAGATGAGATGATCTAGAGCTGTCAACAGTTTTGAGGTTTTTAATTGGTCCTAGTGTGACTTTTTAAAATGACTTAATTTCAAGATTGTTATGTTTCACGCGCATCTAAAAGTTATTTTCTAGTTTGTTCTTCTGGCTTCACGTAAGATGATAGCAGTAAATACACCTTTAAACGTGCCACACACCCAGCGAAGTCTTTAAGTTAAAAGTTTATATGTGTATTTGTAACTCATTCCTTCCTCCGGCCTGAGGATGGTGCTGTGCAAAAGCTACAAAAGGAGGCGGAGGGGGGAAATCCTCCACAATTTAGATAGTTTTCCACAATAAAAGATTTATAAAAATTTAAAAATCCCACCCCCCTGCAATTTTTGCAGTATCAGTCTCAGTAGATAGTGTGTACTATGTTTTTTTGTTTCAGAGTTCAGTTCAAATGCAGAACTATGGCAGTACAAAAACAGCTTAAAACATTATCTATGAACTGGAAAATACATCGCACAATACGAAGCCTCTTTAAAAAATAAAATAAACACTTGACGGAAAGATAGATCAAGTACAAACTAATGAGCAAGTTACACATTCTGTCAGTTGTAGCTGTAGTTTTCATTCAGGCTCACAGGTTGGTTTTCTTCAGTGCCCACGATTTGTAATTGGACATTTGAATATGTGGGGATTTGAATGGATTTCAATACAGTAGTGGGGTCTTGTTGGTTCTGAAACAGGAACATTCTCTCGAAACTGTCAACAGAAGCTGGATAGGGAGAGATAAAAATAATAACAGTCGTACCATTAAGTCATAGTTATTTTTATTTTTTTTTCAAGTTCCTGAGATTAATTGATAAAACTGGGTCTGATTCCCACCCGATTCCTGCAGACACTCTTCCCTGTGTCTCTCATCCCATGCTTTAAGTTTACAAGATGACGAGCAATAGAAAACGTGGCAGCGAGTACAAGCAGTTAGCTTCACGGCAGCAGAGCGACCGCAGTGGTAGCAGAACTTCAATGATGGTGACCTGAGAAAAGATTCAGATTACCTACAGTCAGTACAGGAAACAAATAATACGAGTATAAGTCTGGAGAATATAAGAGGTTTTTGATGTGCGTTAATGTACCTTTGTTTTACTGCTGTGGGAGGTTTTGTTGTATGGCTGGCGTCAGCATCAGTAGGAGAAAGGGCAGTTTCACCTGCAAGGAAAAACTTCTCCCTTAAACTGTCACCACAACGACTTGCATTTAACTTACAATTCAGTCGGAGTTCTTTCTCTTTCTCCAGTTGTTCTTTCTCTCTTTGGACAGCAGCCCCTCTCAGCAGACTTCCCATCTTGCTGAGGAGGTGACTCCTTGCTTTAAATGTTTTTCTCTCCTCCATGTTTAGGATATGGAAGGGTGTGTGGGCAATACGTAAGTCCTAGACAGTAGACGATTATTAAAGTATTCGGTGTAACTAATAACACAATAGAAAACAATACATTTAACTTTATTTACACCAAAATGTAAACTACAGTAAAACAATTGAAAACAAACTATAAGCATAACAATAAACATATTACATTTTCAAAAAGTGAGACCAAATTGAATTGCTAAATATTCAGATACAGTGATTTGTCATAAATTTGATTTTGTCTAAATTCACGAAGTTGTCCTACCTGGTCGAAGGAGTGATGTGCATAGTCAACCACATTTCCTTTACAATCACCCACGTGGACTGGGTTCAACATATCAGCACCAGACTTTTCTAATATGTCCAACTATGACAAAGACATAAATACACACATCTCAATAGTTCCCTGCTGATTTTTTTTTTTTAACACAACCTCATCAGGGTCACAGGTGAGCTGGAGCTCACTTGAACACTTTGCTGACTTTGGGTGACATGACCCATCCTGGACTGGTTGCCAGTCTACAAACAACTTTCAATTAATGTAAAATGCATGTTCTTGTAATGTGGAAGCTGTACCCAGAGAAAACCCATGTAACCCATGGAAACTGTGAACATTTAAACACTACACAGGAAGGCCGGGGCTGAATATGGAATGGAACTACCATTCATTCACCATGTTGCCAAATCATTTGAGATTTTTTAGGTGAATGGATTTGTTTTGCAAGGCTGAGATTTTTCTTTTCTCTTTTACAAATTTCCAGATGTGGCAGGTGGTTAAAAGACTGCAATAAATATTTTAAATATTGCCTGTATACATTGGTGAATGACTATCTATGTGTAGGTAAATAGTAAATACCAGTTTTGTTCTTTTGCCATCCAAGTGGTAGCAGAAGTTAATGATGACACATAGGGCATTGCCAACTCCACAACCCAAGGGAAGGTTGGGATCTGCACCTTCTTTTAACAGCGCCTCCACCGCCTGCACAGGGAAAACAACAGATTAAGATAAAGTTGTGATCAAAAGTTGACATACACTTGTGAAGAACATAATGTCATGGCTCTCCTGAGCTTCCAGTTATTTCCATAACTCAGATTTTTCTTTGAGTGATTGCAACAGGTGCGGCACGGTGGCTGACTGGTTAGCACGTCCACCTCCCAGTGCAGAGGACGTGCTTCAGCCTTCCTGGGTGGAGTTTGCATGTTCTCCCCGTGCTTGCGTGGGTTTTCTCCGGTTTCTTCCCACATTCCAAAGACATGCATGTCAGGTTAATTGAACACTCCAAGTTGTCCATAGGTGTGATTGTGAGTGTGGATGGTTGTTTGTCTCTGCGTGCCCTGTGGTTGGCTGGCAACCAGTTCAGGGTGTACCCCGCCTACTGCCCAAAGGCAGCTGGGATAGGCTCCAGCACCCGCTGCGATCCTTGTCAGGACAAGTGGTTAAGAAAAGTGTCAGGATGGGGGAGCTTGAGGACCCAAATGTGGGAAGACAGGGCGAGGAGGCAGAGGTTCAATAAAAATTTTTTTAAAAAAAGGGATTTTAATTACTACAAACAAAAAGGTGATCTTCCAAATTGCAAGATAAACCAAAACATGGGGGAACAACAATGGAAAAACAAGCAGCATGACATGGGGAAAAGACATGGCAAAAAACGGGCAGCATAACATGGGGGGAAAACAATGAACCGACACAGACAGAGGGGGAGACAGCAGACTAAATACACAGACACTAACGACACAACAAGACACACCTGGGGCAAGACACAAGTGGCTGAGGGCACTGATTGGATCACACGAGGAAGGGCAGGATCACACAAGGAAAACAGAACCCAAAACATGACAAAAAGGGATGGATAGATGAATAATTGCAACAGATACTCTCTTGTCACAAGAAAGATTCATGAATGTTTGTTCTTTTACAACTTTATTAGGGGTTAACAGAAGAAATGAACGAGGGACGGCTCCCAGACGTCCCTAACACAAAAAAGTCCAAAAACAGGGCGGGCGGAGGGGGGCACGGAGGTGGGAACCTGGCACACCCATCAAGGCCAGTCCGGGGGGCGTCCCGGACGCCAGACGAGGGGAGCCCGGTGGCGCCGGTCCGGAGGGCGCCCCGGACGCCACACTGGAGCAAAGGGCGACCACAACGTGCGCCGCGAGACAAGGAGAAGACGGCAGTGGGACGTGCACCTCCTGCCCACACTCAAGGACTTGAAGCCGCCATGGAAGAGGCCAGGGGCTGCCGCGGCAGACGTGGCTCGGGGACCTGGAACGGCGGCAGACGTGGCTCGGGGACCTGGAACGGCGGCAGACGTGGCTCGGGGACCTGGAACGGCGGCAGACGTGGCTCGGGGACCTGGAACGGCGGCAGACGTGGCTCGGGGACCTGGAACGGCGGCAGACGTGGCTCGGGGACCTGGAACGGCGGCAGACGTGGCTCGGGGACCTGGAACGGCGGCAGACGTGGCTCGGGGACCTGGAACGGCGGCAGACGTGGCTCGGGGACCTGGAACGGCGGCAGACGTGGCTCGGGGACCTGGAACGGCGGCAGACGTGGCTCGGGGACCTGGAACGGCGGCAGACGTGGCTCGGGGACCTGGAACGGCGGCAGACGTGGCTCGGGGACCTGGAACGGCGGCAGACGTGGCTCGGGGACCTGGAACGGCGGCAGACGTGGCTCGGGGACCTGGAACGGCGGCAGACGTGGCTCGGGGACCTGGAACGGCGGCAGACGTGGCTCGGGGACCTGGAACGGCGGCAGACGTGGCTCGGGGACCTGGAACGGCGGCAGACGTGGCTCGGGGACCTGGAACGGCGGCAGACGTGGCTCGGGGACATGTGCTTGGCTTGGCGGTGCTTGGCTTGGCGGTAGCTGGGTGAACATGGCGGGCGGCACGGTGGCTGACTGGTTAGCACGTCCGCCTCCCAGTGCAAAGATTGTGAGATCAAGTCCGGGCTTCGGCCTTCCTGGGTGGAGTTTGCATGTTCTCCCCGTGCTTGCGTGGGTTTTCTCCGGGTACTCCGGTTTCCTCCCACTTTCCAAAAACATGCATGGCAGGTGAATTGGACACTCCAAATTGTCCATAGGTGTGATTGTGAGTATGGTTGTTCGTCTCTGTGTGCCCTGCGATTGGCTGGCAACCAGTACAGGGTGTACCCCGCCTACTGCCCGAAGCCAGCTGGGATAGGCTCCAGCAACCCCGCGACCCTTGTGAGGACAAGCGGTACAGAAAATGGATTGATGGGTGAACATGGCTTGGGGTGGCGTGGCTGAAGCAGACTTGAGAGCAGGAACTGGGGCCACATCAGCCTGCCACCATGGGGAGTGATGAGCAGCAGGGATACTAGAAACCGAGGATACAGAGACTGAAGGAACGTGACGAGAAGAAACGGGATTAGGCAAGGAACCAGGTTAAGTGGGGACTAAGTATTGACGTGGCGGTAATGTGGGGCTATGAGGTGCACAAGATGGGGACCGGAGTGATGAACTTAGCGGGGACCGAGGTGACGGGGGGTGACATGACCCGGTGTTAAAATAATCTGCAAAAGAAAACAGTGACGAAAACATGTAAGGGTCTATACTGGTGAAAAAATCCAAATCAGTGTCTAAATCGGAACTGGAATCTGTAAGTGCATTAACCAAAAAACAGCCTTCTTCATCATCATCTGTGAAGTCTGTGTCTATGAAACAATGGGGTGACAAAATGGTGTCTTAGGGCAGGGACTTAAGTGAACTAAGGAGATCGGGTGAATGGGGAACAGAGGACAAGGCGGAACCAGTCAGAGAAAAAGTACCTACATGGAGGGAATGGGATTGGGTGGCAGGCTGACGGTGCTTTCGAGCCAACCAACGGCGTGCCGGTCGGCAACGGGAGCTTCCCGCTGGGTCTGATCGTGGTCGGTTCATTCTGTCAGGATGGGGAGCTTGAGGACCTAAATGCGGGAAGACAGGGCGAGGAGGCAGAGGTTCAATAAAAAAAATGGATTTTAATTACTACAAACAAAAGGTGATCTTCCAAATTGCAAGATAAACCAAAACTAGAACCAAAAAATGAACCAAAACATGGGGGAACAACAATGCAAAAACGATCAGCATGACATGGGGAAAAGACAAGGCAAAAACGGGCACCATAACATGGAGAAAAACAATGAACCGACACAGACAGAGGAGAGACAGCAGACTAAATACACAGACACTAACGACACAACAAGACACACCTGGGGCAAGACACAAGTGGCTGAGGGCACTGATTGGATCACACGAGGAAGGGCTGGATCACACTTAAACAAGACCAAGAGAGACACACAAGGAAAACAGAACCCAAAACATGACAAAAAGGGATGGATAGATGAATAATTGCAACAGATACTCTCTTGTCACAAGAAAGATTCATGAATGTTTGTTCTTTTACAACTTTATTAGGGGTTAACAGAAGAAGTGAACAATTCTGGGTCAAAAATGTACATAGAGCTATGCTAATATTTGATTACATGTCTCTTGGCCATTTTCACATCAATTAGGCGCTTTTGGTAGCTATCCACAAGATTCTGGTAAGCTTCTGGTTGAATCTTTGACCACTCCTCTTCACAGAATTGGTGCAGTTCAGTTAAATTTGTTGGCTTGCTGACAGGGACTTTCTTTAGCATTGTCCACATGTTTCCAATGGGGTTTAATAAGTCAGGACTTTTGGGAATGCCATTCTAAAACCTTAATTCCAAAATGAGTTCCATTACCACTTCTGATGTGTGGTGGGGTCATTGTGCTGTTGGAACACCAAACAGTGGCCAAAACTCAAACTTTGAGCTGATGATTTTTGAAAAAAAAATAAAAAGGAAGTTAATCCTCCTCCTTCATTATCCCATTTACTCTGTGTAAAGCACCAGTTCTATGGGCAGCAAAACAGCCCCACAATACTACCACCGCCGTGCTTGATGGTTGGTGTTGTTGGGGTTAAGGCCTCACCTTTTCTCTTTCAAATTTATTGCTGGGCATTTTGGCCAAACAGCTAAATTTTTGTTTTGTCCACGGTTCCTCCAGAAGGTCTTATCTTTGTCCATATGATCAGCAGCAATCTTCAGTCGAGTCTTAAGGTGCCACTTTTGGAGCAAGAGCTTCCTTCTTGCACAACAGCCTCCCAGTCCATGGCGATGCAAAACACACTTGACTGTGGACACTGATAGCTGTATCCCAGCAGCTCTAATTCTTGCCAGATCTGCTTTTTGGTGGTTCTCGGTTGATTCTTCACCCTCCTGATCAATTTTCTCTCAGCAGCAGGTGATAGCTTGCACTTTCTTCCTGATCATGGTGGTGATAAACAGTGCCATGCACTTTATACTTGCAAACAACTGCTTGCACTGTTGGTCTTAGGACCTGCAGCTGCTTTCCAAGCAATTTTCCTCACTTGTTCAAGTCAATGATTTGCGTTTTCAGATCCGTTTTGACACCGTTGAGCTCCTTTGACTGTCCATTGTTGCATATGTGGGCATTGGTATCCAATGAGCCCGATTTCAATGGCCTCAGAGAAGTTGCATTCACTCAAAATCACACACAAGATGTTAAGCGGCAATGGTATGAAGCTCATTTCATTGGCCAACTTTCAAAGTCACCAAAATTGCCAATTCATGTTGCTGTATGTATATTTTTGACACAGTAGTATCTGGTCACTTTTTCTGTTTTAAACCCAAATAAAGTCATAAAAGAACGTAAATTCATGAACCTTTTTGTGACAAGAAAGTATCCATTCCAATTACTCAATCAGAGAAAAATCAAGATTTGTAGAAATAACTGGAAGCTCGGGAGAGCCATAACATTATGTTCTTTACAAGTCTATGTCAACTTTTGATCACGACTGTACATAAGACTTTTCATACATCAAAATGCAACTCAAAGTGATGTGCAAAAAAAACCACACGGCCTGTCCCTAACACAAATACAGGTTCTTTTTGGTGAATTCAGTGAGTAACTAACTACATTTGTAATGCCTCTTTCTGCTTTGGTATATGGACAAGCCTCCCCTATATAATATAATAATATAACATATTTCTTTAACCAGATAAAAACCCATTGAGATCAAGATCTCTTTTAAATGGGTGACCTGGCCATGAAGTCAACAGCACACATCGTCAAAACTAAGACTATACATACATACATACATCATCTACCGCTTATCTGGGGTTGGGTCACGGGGGCAGCAGCTTTAGCAGGGAAGCCCAGACTTCCCTCTCCCCAGCCACTTCAACCAGCTCCACCGGCGGGATCCCAAGGCGTTCCCAGGCCAGCCGAGAGACATAGTCTCTCCAGCGTGTCCTGGGTCGTCCCCGGGGCCTCCTGCTGGTGGGACATGCCCAGAACACCTCTCCAGGGAGGCGTCCAGGAGGCATCCGAACCAGATGCCCGAGCCACCTCAACTGGTTCCTCTCAACGCGGAGGAGTAGCGGCTCGACACTGTGCTCCTCCCGGATAACCGAGCTTCTCACCCTATCTCTAAGGGAGAGCCCGGACAACCTGCGGAGGAAACTCATTTCGGCCGCTTGTGTCCGGGATCTTGTTCTTTCGGTCACGACCCATAGCTCGTGACCATAGGTGAGGGTAGGAACGTAGATCGACTAGTAAATCGAGAGCTTTGCCTTTCGGCTCAGCTCCTTCTTTACCACAACGAACCCGATACAGAATCCGCATCACTGCAGACGCTGCACCGATCCGCCTGTCGATCTCCCGATCCAACCTACCCTCACTCGTGAACAAGACCCCAAGATACTTGAACTCCTCCACTTGGGACAGGATCTCATTGCCGACCCGGAGAGGTCACTCCACTCTTTTCCGACTGAGGACCATGGTCTTGGATTTGGAGGTGTTGATTTTCATCCCAACCGCTTCACACTTGGCTGCGAACTGCTCCAGCGAGAGTTGGAGATCACAGCTTGAAGAAGCCAACAGCACCACATCATCTGCAATGTTGAGGCCACTAAACCGGACCCCCTAAACGCCTCGGCTGCGCCTAGAAATTCTGTCCATAAAAGTTATGAACAGAATCTGGACAATCTGACAAAGGGCAATCTTGGTGGAGTCCAACCCTCACTGGAAACAAATTCGACTTACTGCCGGCAATGCGGACCAAACTGTGACATCGGTCGTACAGGGACCAAGCAGCCCGTATCAGGGGGCTCGGTACCCCGTACTCCCGAAGCACCCCCCACAGGACTCCCCGAGGGACACGGGCAAACGCCGAGGGTGTAGAGCTGATCGACTGTTCCACGGCCGGGACGAAAACCACACTGCTCCTCCGGAATCCGAGATTCGACTTCCCGACGGACCCACCTCTCCAGAACCCCTGAATAGACCTTACCAGGGATTCTGAGGAGTGTGATCCCTCTATAGTTGGAACACACCCTGCGGTCCCCCTTCTTCTTCTTACTGTCCCCAATGTCCATGCGATGCTGTAGAGGCATGTCGACCACGACAGCCCCACAACATCCAAAGCCGTTAGGAACTCCGGGCGGATCTCATCCACCCCCGAGGAGCTTTCCAACCACCTCAGTGACTTCAACCCCACAGATAGGGGAGCCCACCTCAGAGTCCCCAGACCCTGCTTCCTCAAAGGAAGACGTGTCAGTGGAGTTAAGGAGGTCTTCGAAGTATTCTCTCCACCGATTCATGACGTCCTGTGGCGAGGTCAGCAGCACCCCATCTCCACTATACACAGTGTTAATGGCACACTGCTTTCCTCCCCTGAGATGCCGGATGGTGGACCAGAATTTCTTCAAAACCGTCCGGAAGTCGTTTTCCATGACCTCACCAAACTCTCCCCATGTCCGAGTTTTTGCCTCAGCGACCGCCGAAGCTGCCTTCCGCTTGGCCAACCGGTACCTGTCAGCTGCCTCCGGAGTCCCACAGGCCAAAAGACCCAATAGGACTTCAGCTTGACGGCATCCCTTACCGCTGGTATCTACCAGCGGGTTCGAGGATTGCCGCCACAACAGGCACCAACCGTCTTACGGCCACAGCTCTGATCAGCCGCCTTAACAATGGAGGAGCGGAACATGGTCCACTCGGATTCAATGTCCCCCGCCTCCCTCGGGACAAAGGAGAAGTTCTGCCGGAGGTGGGTGTTGAAACTCTTTCTGACGGGATTCTGCCAGACGTTCCCAGCAGACCCTCACAATACGTTTGGGTCTGCCAGCTAGCTTCAGTAGCCGTGGGTCGGACCGCAAAGGCCCCCGCCTTTGGCTGCCACCCAGCTCACTGCGCACCCCAACTATACATACAATAAATTTAAATACATTTTACAAATGTATAATGTCTTAAAAATAATAAAATAAAGTGCATACATGTTAAAGGACAAATAACAAATCATAAACACAGGCACTGCTGAGTCGTCTCACATTGTTTATGAGTCAATATGGGTCGAAAGGCTCCAAGTGTAATGGCTCTGAGAGCTTTCGTTTAGTCTGTAAAGAGTTCCAGGCTGTGGGGGCAGCAACACTGAATGCTCTCTTCCCTCGTTCAGTTCTGACACGAGGAACAGAAAGATGGAGGATATCACAGGATCGTAATGCATAATATCCTGCAGTTCTCTGTATAAAAGTCCTTAAATAAAATGGAGTAATGCTAAGAAGAGTTTTATTTTAAAAAAAAGTCAGCCAGTGAGTGTACCTACATGCACTTAAGGAAGGTAACCCAGATTTAATGTACAAGTCACAATGATGTGTGAGGCGACTATCACCACAACAAACCTTAAGGCACTGTGATAAACAGTGTTTAAAGACTTAAGACATTTTAGTGAAGCACCCATATTCAGCACATCTCTTTAGTCAATAAGTGGCATTTAGGAGTTAGACTGTGAAAGGATTAGTGGAGATTTCAGACTGTCCATTTAAGAGTGTGTGTCAAGGTAATATTATCATATCATTGCCACTTGCCAATGAGAGAGGTGAGTGTCCACTCCAGAGGAGGTCTGTTCTGGCTTTATGCGAGAGCAACAGGGATACCGCCTTGCTGGCATTCTGAATAAAAATAAACAAACAAACAAACAAATAAATAAATAAATACAGATAAGTCAAACGTGATGCAAAATCACCATTTGTCTGTACACTTTTTCAGATATTCCCGACTTTTCTTGCTTTAGGAGCAAGTTTGGGTACAGAAAATTGTCTTCACTCAAATCTGTTGGCTGACCAAGGAGGAACCCCTTGAAATTGGTAGGTAGGGACACCCACTTATCTTGAAAGTATTATAAATGATGCTATGAAATATATAAAAAAATACAGCATAAGATGCCTAGCATCAGCGTGCAGTGAAGAAAATTGTTGTTTCTTGCAGCATTCCTTGGTCTTGAAATCAACATTACAACAAACTTTTGGATAAATGATTTTATTATACTATTATACTTGTATTACTATTGCTAATATTTATCATTTAGCAACACAAATCAAAAAGTCCAAATTGGAATTGTGTTCAGCCAACTGAATGGACCCCTGGCAAATCAAACTAGCAAAACAAAACGAGAATCTGCTCATGGCAGTAATGTAACAAATCAATAAACCTATATATAAAAAGAAAAAGCAACCACAAATGAAATAAAACAATAATATGCACAACCAAACAGCAACAGGCAAATCAGTCAGGTCAGAATAAACTACAACAGAAAGCAAAAGGCCTCCAAAATCAAAGTGGTGGCATATGACCGCAATCAGAGCAAAAATTAAAATAATATATATCTAAATATCCAAACCATCTCAGTCGGATCAAATCAAATCAAATCAAATCAAATCAAATCAAATCAAATCAAATCAAATCAAATCAAATCAAATCTAATCAAATCAAATCTAATCAAATCAAATCAAATGTTATTTTTATAGTACCTTTCATACATTAAAATGCAACTCAAAGTTGGACAGATGAGATGGGAATCACAGATTGGTTGGTCTTTTTAGCAAATTCAAGAAATAAGGGCTCCAGTGGGACCGTCACTTGCCTCCGAGGCAAGTTGGCGTGGGTTCGTTTCCCCGCCTGGGAGACTATGTTTGTATGTGTGCGTGTTTGTGGTTTGTGTGAGTGGGTGCAAAATAAATAAAAAAATCAAGAAATTAATCCCATAAACTCCCAATTTCAGTTGTGCGGCCGATTAAGGACAGTCTAATTTTCTCTAATTCACAAAAATAAAATGTCTCTGATCCAGTGGGTGTGATTTCTAACTAATTACAATTAATCTCCTGGCTAGCAGAGTAGCGAAAGCTAGCATATCCTTTTTAGATTTAGGCAAGGAAGGCAAATGGGGGGCAACCGCAAACAGTTCACCATTTGGTTACATTTTTTCTCCAACCACCACCAATAAAGTGTCAAAAATCTCCATCCAATATTTGTTTAGGGATGGACAAAGGCAGAGTGTGTGAATTAAGTTTTCAGGAAACTGTTGGCATCTATCGGAGGTTACGCTTACGTTGTCATAAATTTTAATCAAGCAAGCCTTAATGTAATAGATACGGTGTATAATTTTATATTGAATACATTTGTGTCTTGCACATGCAGACAGAGGATTCTTCAAATCTCTGACCGCTCCTCCTCAGCCATCGTCAGAGCCAGGTCCTTCTCCCAAAGTGACTGAATTGGGCTCAGAGATTCAACACAAACAAGAAACTCTTATTATAGATACGTGAGCTAGAGCCTTTAAAAGCAGGAATCCAAAACCCATCCAAAGCAGTGTCAGGCGGTAAAAAAGGAAAACCAGGAAAAGTGTTATGCCTGCATGTTTGTGTGCATATTTGGTCATTCTGTATTGTTAGTACTCACAGAGTGATCCGTTTCTCGCTGGCAGGCCACATGCAAGGCTGTCCGGCCTCCTTCTTCAGGAAATGGCTTCTCACTGATGTTCCATGATTTTCTTGCCATTGTGGACACCTGCAAAACAGTCAGACGTGATTAATAATTCTACCAATTTAACTACAAACACACAGTACATTTTGTAGAGTAAATTTGACTCTATTTAAAGTGGGACCAAATAGACTCAGTTTTAGAGTAATATTTACACTTGGAAGAGAGTAAAATGAAGAATTGGAAAATAAATAAATAAATAAAAGTCACTCAAGAGTTGAGGAACGAACTTACGACCTTCAACTTGGGAGACTGCCAATGAGGTCACGCAGCTCCTGCTTTGTGTAGTATATCGCTCGTGTCAGCCAGAATCTACCTAAACCCAAAATACCAAAAACGATGTCTTTGGTCTTTGGAGATCAAAGCTCACGTAATAGTGTGGCAGTCTCTCAAGCTGAAGGTCGATGAAGGTCGTGAGTTCGTTCCTCAACCCTTGAGTGATTTTTTAATTTTACTCTCTTCCTAGTGTAAATCTTAGCCTACCCACTTTAAATAGAGGCAATTTTACTCTATAGAATTTAATGTGCAGATGGATATATACACTTTGCTTGGTTCACAGATTTCCGTCTGGTCACATGCTCGTGCATCTGGGTCAGCTAAAGCATGCAGCAGCAGTTCTGTGATTTTGGGACCTTCTGGGCCTGGCCGCTGCCAGATGTAGAGGATAAAGGCCTGTTTTCTATAACACAATGAAAAGGTTAGCTGACTACATTATCTGTGGAAAGGGGCGAATGCAGGGCAGGAAAGGAGGCATAGTTGGTGAGAAGTGGTGCCATTTCTAATCAAACAAAGTCTCAGTAACCATTTGACTTGTTACCTCAGATGAAAGACAAACACTTGTTTGAGCTCCACACAGAAGAAGTCTCCTGACAGTCTCGGTATCGGCTGCCATAATGGTCAAAAAGAGAACAGGTAAGGGGACTATTGAAGGGTTGGGGTCAGCCCCCTGGTCCAACAGCAGCTTCATTGTGTTCAAACGAACACGGTGCCTGGTCACACAAACGCATACAAACACATGTTTATAGATGCAAACAGGGGGAAAAGAGATGAATGAAACATACTCAAACTTCATGGCAGCCATTCTGCGCACAGTCTCCTGAGTATCAGAATGCTGGGGCAACCCAGTGTGGCTCAGAGCTTCAGCTGCCCCCTGGAGAATTTCCTCTGAGACCTGCATGCTGCAGCTGTACATGGATTGCGCTGAGGTCATTTTTTTGTGAGAGTCCTGCTGCACAGGTATGAGAGAAAAATTCAAGACCTAACGTATGTCAAATGTGGGAAAGAACAGATCTCTGTGCTGCACACCTTAATACTTCCAGATGAATATTATTTCCACTTCAGGTGGCCCAGTACAATGTGACCATCCTTCACTTGTACGGAGTGCTCTGAAAAGAGCATCTTCTCCTCCTGATGGGTTTTCTCTTCCTTGTCCCTCCCTTCATCCTCAATCAAAGTTCTCAATTTCATTTGGCCACCATCCTCGCCTGATTCTGCATCTTCCTGTCTAGTTATTACTCGCAGCTCTCTACTATTTGTACTACATGCCGCCTCCTTTCTGTTTCTCAACTCGTCAGTTTTAAGAATGTCTTCTCTGTTCCTTTCTGTTAATTGCTGATCTTCCACAGGGGTTTCATGATCTTTCAGAACAATGGAAAGCTCACTGCAGCTGCTGCGATGGAAGATGATACGTCCTGATAATTCCTTATTCATCCTGAAGACAATGAAATGAAAAAAACAAATCTGAGCAATATGCGCATATTGAAATGAATTGATCTGCTTTTTGTAGAGATACACGCACACTTACTTTGGCCTGGAATAACACTGTTTTAAATAGATTAATTATCTAATTATGTTAGTACAGTGATTTGCAGAGTGATACTACTAGTACTATTAGTGGTACGCTGGCTCCCTCTAGTGACACAGATTTTAATGTTCAAACTGTGCTTAATATGACACTGGTTTTTTTTAACGACTGTCAAGCCAAACTGACAGTTGACAAAGGGCTGTTGAAAGAACTACAAAAATGGCCGGAGAACTACAGTGACCTGGAAGGACATGCGCACTGCTTGACCTTTTAAAGGCGACACCTGTCACAGGTGGAACTAATTAGAAATCAAGCAGCAGGCAGCAGCAGAAAAAGGGAGGTTTCTGGTCTGAACTCTCATGCTCACGGTCAAACTACTCTACAAACACCGGAGGGGCAGCCAGTTTTTCATCTAATGGCTAATGGCAAATGGTTGGCTTGAAACAAATAAGAGAAGAAAAAAGAAGGAAAGCTGCCTGGTCATTTGAGTGAATCCCAACTTCTAACTCCAAGTAGATAGTTTATCCCTTTAAAGTGGGAGGAAAACAACAACTTATTTTTTTTTAAATCCAGTAAACACTTGTTAACTCATTCACTCCCAGCCATTTTCACTGAAGCAACCCCCTTCACTCTCAGCTGTTTTACTGGATTTTGACAGATTTTGCAAGGTCCACAGAATACTGTGTTCTAACTTTTACTGCTATAAAAACATGGAAGCTACCAAAAGAAAGATTAGAGTCTCTTCTTTCATCAGGAAAAAAATATATTTCTCTCTGTTTCTGTTTTGCAGCAATTAGCATTAGAATATAGCTAGGTTTAATCAATATTCACATTCCTGGTGAAAACACTGACAAAAAGAGCTTGTTGAACATGGCCTTTTTTGTAATAACTACGCTTCATGCATTCTCTTCAGTTCAGAGGCTGCATCAAAGCCTTCTGTATGTTCGTGCATAAAATGCATTAATAAAAAAAAGTATAAATAGAGAGTATAGTAAGGTCATCATAAAGCAGCAAATTGTCATCTTTCTCTATCTAAAGGAGTGGAAACAATGAAGTGAGTTATATGGGAAAACTACAAGCTGAACTCTGAAAAATGCATGTCATTATTATTATCATCATTATTCTTACATATTTATTTATTTTTTAATGATCCTATATTATTATTTATTTAGTGCTGTCTTGAGCACATAGCCTACAAATTACATTGAAAAATATGTGGACAATGACAGTAACTTGTTTTTCTTTTAAAAGGAAAGTCAAGTCAGAAATGTTCTTTACAATATTATGTATTACTGAATGCGCTCCCACTAATCTAAACATGGCATTGTGATTAATCTTGCTTTTGTGGAGTATTAATAAAGCAGAAAATTGCACCCATTTTTATCCATCTCAGGGGGCAGCCATTTTGCCTGTATAGATAGATAGCCACTTGGATTTGGTCATGATGGCCAGCTTTTCAGTCAAAATGGCCGCCCCCGTGAAATGGATTTTTCAGTTTAATTCATATTCCACAAATGCAATATTAATCAGAATGCCATGTGTTTAAACTAGTGGGGGCATAGAACATATTGTAAAGAAAAATTTTGATTTGACTTCCACTTTAATTTTGCGGCCACATTTGAAATGCTTAAGATGTGATTAAAATGCACATTTGGCACATTTGTAAATATACCATAACCTGCCCAAAGTCTTTTTTTCAGTTTCAAAGCCATTGTGGTGGTGTACAAAGGACAAATCATAAAATCTCTTTCAATGTCCAAATACTTCTCTATGTAGCTGTATGTAAGAATGTACAGTTACATTCTTTGACCAGGACTCTTAAGCCGTGACCATATTGATATTCATTTTCTTCATCCTAATGTCATTGATATGCTGAAAACAGCTAAATTCATTACTCACCAAATTAGTTATATGCATGGATTGTGTCTTAACATACAAAATATGTTAACCATTAGGCCACTAAGCATCGTCTTCTTGAGCTATTAAATCCAATTTGTCCGATAACAAATTCCTTGCTAACTTAATCTTGTTCATTGGCCACAAAGTGATTTTGTTCCAAACAAATAAATTATCCAAATTAGGAATAATAATTGAATTCATTTCTACAAAAATTCAGAGGGTTTCATGCATGCTGTTTTCATATTTAGAAATGCGATGACATCCAAGACACACGTCCACAGAGCTCAGAATATGTCTGCCTGTACCTCGATCAAAGCCGCCAAAATCGCATTACAACACCTGAGCCACAACTTAGACCTGCTTTCACCTGGTCTAAAATATAGTCTCCCTTCTGTCAAAGTGTAAAAGAATAGGCCCTCGGTCCACCAAAATGGCCAGCCTGGCGCAGCGTGGTCTGTCAAATTCTCAAAAACTAGACTTGCTTCAGCACAAAAATTAAGAGGTGCCAGTTTTTACGGCTGAGAGCTGTCTACAAAAATAGGGCCCTAAATGTTAGTGTTAAGATTTTTTTTTTTTCGTATTCTGCCATCAACAACAAAACAATTAAATTACATTACTTACACTTGCTAAATAAGATGAGAAAATTAGCTCAAAATCTTAACTAAGCATGGATTCCCCTCATTGTTGATCAATGAAATTAAGTCTAATGCCCATCCCTAACCAGTAACCACTTATCATATTTACCTCAGATTCACACATTAGAGAATAATGTATCCTAATGAAAAGTAAAAATTAAAATTAAAAAAAGGCAAAAATGAATGTTCATATCCACATTACAAACTGATACAGGACAATGATGTACTGTATATACAAGCTATTTTATTTTCAAATATGGAAGGTCTGCAATGAGTAATACTTTGTTGAACTCAAACAATGTTTACAACAAGCATTATTGTTACACAATACTACAGTATTATACAGTGCTTACTGCTTACTGGTAGTTATTTTTTTAATTTTTCTAATACTGTTTCAAACTTATTATAGGTGGTTATTTTACCTGACTCTGAGAACCCGAGACAGTAGTTTGCTCCAAGTAGGCAGCATATTCAGTTAAGTTTTTCAGGCTGAAGCTCCCTTGTACAGAGTTACACATTTGTATCAGATGCTTCCCGTGCCATAGACCTATATCTTGACATCCTGATGGCTCACTAAGCACACCTGGACCAAACCTCTGGTCAGCATGATACAAACCCTGAAAAGGAGAGGAGGATCTAGTTGGTGTATGAAGTATTTGTGCTTGGTTACCTCCCACCATTGAAAGTGCATTTCATTCGGGTTACCTTAAATTTGGCTCCATCAGGAAAAATATGTTTTCCATATCCTTCTCTCCAGTTAAGGTAGAATTTGCCAATGAATTTGTTGCCCGTGGGCCAACAGTACATTCCATCACCATGCCTGTAGTCTTTGTAGAAAGAGCCCTCATAGAACTGCACACAGCAGATATTTGAAGGATGTTATCTTTTGACTCTCAATTAGGCACACTTTCACAAGTTAATGTTAACAATACTTTACAGGACACTTATACTATATTCTCCCTTTACAAAGATAATAATGATATATACTGTATATATATAAATATATATATATTTTTAAATAATAACACAATTGACATTGTCAGAGAGGTTTTCTGTATTTTGGTTACCTGGTTCAATAAAATGGGCGAACTGGTGAACGGGCTTGTGCCGACTGAGTATAACCACAACATTGAACATGCAATAAAACCTGACAAAACTGAGTTCATGACACAGGTTTTTAATTAGGTCTCTTTAACTTGATGGACCAAACGAAATGTCCTATGAATAAATGTGTTCGAAAGTACAAGCTGGTGAGAAACCTGAACATTTGTGGACAGCGCGTAAAAAGAAGTCGACTTTGTACACGGTCGAATGGAGAGAGCCAAATGAAGTCGAGGTAATTAATTACCTCTTCCTTTTTCCAGGTGTACCTTCCCTTGCCGTGTTTTAGGCCATTGACAAATTCGCCTTCATATTCGGAGCCGTCGAGAAACTCCTGGGCACCAAAACCTTGCCGACTCCTTGCCCGCCGCTCTTCTCCATCTTGGCCCCTGCGCGCAGTAACACCTTGTCCGCTTGACAACATTTGGAGCGGAGACTTGTTTTAGACGGAAAAAATCTGCCACACGAGTAAAATGATAGGTAACATATATTAACTGTGTTTGATTGTAATGTGTGTTTTCTCTTGAAAAGTTTTCTTTTTTATATACCTCTCAGATTCGCATTTGGAACATTCCTGGTTGTCATGACAACTACAGTATTTGAATCCTGTGCGGATGTTGACGCGATGCGCATGCGCAAACTGTGAGCACTAGTTAAGGAAAAGGAATTTTGAGTTTAGTGTCCCTTTAAGGTATACGGAAGCGTAATGCATTCACTTGAAAAAAAATCCTGTTTGTTTGACTATTTTTTGGGGGGTTGCTTTGTTTTTTTGAGTATTTTATTTTTATTTTCTGTTTTTCTGAATATTTTTTTCTGTTTTACTGAATTATTTTTTCCGTCAAAACAATCTTCAGAAAAACAGGCTGAATTTTTTTTTTCAGTAACACAGGAGGAAAAATAATTCAGAAAAACAGGGAAAAATATATATAAAAAATGGGAAAAAATATTTTAAAAAACAGAGCTGGTGACTTGTCTGTCCTCCCAAAAAGGACACATTTGGTCACCCTAGATATTGTTAATTATTATTATGGCTCATATGAGAATCGTAACATATTGTTTAGCACGGGACACCTGTTTTAAGCATGTAACGATGAGGAAGGACGTTGCAAAGCCCTGATCTTGATGAACTATTTTCTAATTGATCAATTATAATAACAAAAGTAAGAATACTACTAAAACCCTACTCTGACATGTTGGATTTAATCTAATGTACTATTAGTATAATATTATTGTTAATGAATAAACTTTGACACACAAAAGGACACACAACACAAACCAGTTTGATTGGTGATTTGAGTGAGCACAATATTTACTGTGAGGTTGACTTTGAAATGATTATTCATATAGATTTGGCCTTTTCCTGTATGTTTGTAGTGCGAGCTGCAATGACTGCATCATCAACCCCTGGCCTCCCACAAGATGATGGTCTGTGGGCATTTTTACGCAACAGAGGTGTTCCTGAGGAGCACATTCAGAAAATGCAGCAGGATCATGTAAGTCACAGGAAATTTGTTCCTGCAAAGCTACATGTAGTATTTTGTACCTTCCAACAATGCAGCTTGATGTAGAGCCATCACTGCTATACAAATATACAAATGAATATACAAACTATTTGCTTTATTAATTAATTTATTTAAATATCACGTTTTAAAATTATTTTATGACATATTTTCAGAACAAATATACAGTATGTGAAGTGTTCTGTATAGTCAAAGTAAGACTAAGGGTCATCATTGCATTTTTCCAGGATAGGAATGCGCAACAAATAAATCACGCTTGATAACTTAGAGATGCACTGTCGACATCATGGTCATGCAAATTACTTACATGGTGTAAGAACAGTTAGAACAACACCTTCACTATCATGCTAAAGTAACTACAGGTGCAACAATTAGTTGATGGGTTATCACTTATCAATTTAAACAGTTATGAGAAGTTTTTTAAACTTAAAATTGTCCAAATCTTGTTATTTCAACAGTTAATGATCAATGATTTCTAATAATCTTCCATGAACGCAGACTGATTGGCTTTGCGCTTAATCAAAATACTCTCACACATCTGTCAGCACGTCAGCCATGCCCCACCATTCGCACGCACGCACTCACACATATGACGAAGACAACCCAAAGGGGACAGCAATATTACCAGCACCTGACTAAATACAAATTTTTTGTTTTCATAAACAAAAGCAATTGTTAGGTCTAATTAACTGGCCTGTCATTTCTGTTAGGTATAATTTTCTATTATGGTTTGATAATGCAAAAATCTTTTTTTAATCAATTAATCGATACGATAATCAGAAGAGTAATAAATTCTCAAAAACAACCCATAGCTGCAGCCCCCAAATTAACACATTTTACCTTAGAAAAAGACCACAGCTTTGAGTAGATTCAGGAGTTGATGGGTACTGCACTGTTACAGGATTATAAGATATACATTTGCAAAACAAAATGAACTTCTGTAAACTGGTGTAGACCTTACACTTTATTGGGAACAGCACTTTTCACATGTAGTGTAATCAGGTTATCTCAGTTATGGTCTGCATATTCTCTATTACTTGTATAAAAACAGTTCTAAACGTATATGTCAGATGTTATATCAGCAGATTCAGCACACTACATTATTGCCAGCTTCATAATCTGTTTTTGTATTGTTTCATACTGTCTATTGTGTTATCATCTGCACTGATGATTGGTTGTCTTGCCCATAAGTAAATAGTCTTGGACATAAAGTTTCAGATTTTCATGTCTAATGTATAAATTTTTGTTTTTTATTGTAGATTGACAGCTCAATAATTGGAGAAATGGATGCTGCTGCTTTGGCGTCTTACATTCCAGTCTATGGCGACAGAATTGCCACAAGACGTTTCTCTATGGAAAAACAAAGAAGAGGTGAAGATGATACAAGAAGACTTTCCCTGTTAATTTTTTTTACTAAAACAATGGTCACAATGAGCAACAAAGTCTGTGATCAAGGTTTTGAGGGGGGGGGGGGGGGGGGGATACAGTGCAACCACAAAATGTGGGTCTAAAAAATAACAAGAGAGCCTGGAAGACAACCAGAAAAATAGAATTAGGATGGATACATGACAACAGACAAGTCAGAAAACGCAGTGGTGGAGGAACCAGAGTTGTTGATATTAACAAGAATGCCACTAAGATTGAGTTTCTGTCACAAGCTAAACAACTGTTTTTCCCTAATGAAAAGTCAATAATGGGAACGTGGGAAGAGGTCAGTCATGTCATAGTTGACTTTCAGGAAGCACAAGTTGATGAGGATGTTAGTGTGCGCGACTATTATGACATACACAAATTTGGTTTATTAAGATTTTATTTGTGTACAAAGACCATAACTGGTGAAGCTGACCCAGAAGAAGTAGCTGAAGTAGTGATAGATGAGCAACATGACAACACGACAGAATGTGGACAAGAGAAAGACACAATGGAAGAGGTGGAGCAGCAGACACAGAAAATACACGACAGTGAAAGTCCAATACACAAAGTCGAAGATGATGATCTGAGCACTGCCACGATGTCAGCTGTTGTCTCTACTGCATCTGTTCAGATTATTGATCTTTCATCTTTGTGTGATACATCAGTTGTCAGTTTTGGCCCTTTAGCAAGTGGTCCATTTTTCGGTGATCTTGATGATACACTCATACATGAGCCAAACCTTGCAATAGAAGATGAACCCCCACCTACTCCTCAACTCCTACTGATGTTGTGGCAGATTCTGTTAGACCACCAAGTCCTGCCTATGAAGTTGTATATGTGAATGTGAAACTTCACAGAGTAACGCTCCTCGATGAACTGATTGCCCAGTTCAAGGATGAAGCAATGATGACCTACCCTGTGAAATAGAGCTTCATTGATGAAATGGGGGCAGATGCTGATGGCGTGTCCAGAGATGTATACGTTGCCTTTTGGACAGAATTCCTAGACTGTGCAGCTGAAGGTGCAGATGTGAGGGTGCCATCACTCTCCGCAAAATGGCAAGAGAAGGGATGGAGGTCTGTTGGTAGGATATTGGCCAAGGGACTGGAGGACCATGGGTATTTCCCATTTTTGCTGGCACAAGCTTTTACAGCACCAGTTGCATTTGGTGAACATGTGATGTACTGTTTGACTTCCTGATGCTGTATCTTAGTCAGTCTGAGCGTGACCTCTTGTCCACTGCTTTGCAAGAGGCTGTTGGTGAAGATGAGGAAGACTTTATAGATCTTATGGATCGCATGGGTGTAAGAACAATACCAAAAAAAGATAACCTGAGAGCTATGCTTATTCAGGTCGCCCACAAGCAGCTCATTCAGAAACCAAAGTATGCACATGATAATATCTCAGAGGTTGCAGGGCCAATACTTATGGAATTTTCCCCCAATGTACCGGATATGAAGAAGCTGTATGACAACATTAAACCAACAACACGGACGGTGATTAAGATGTTAACAGCTTCTCCAGATACTGCAGCAGAGAACCAAAGTTTGCAATTTTTACATCAGTACTTAAGGGCATTGGATGAAACTGGTCTCTGAAAGCTGATGAGATTTCTGACTGGGTCTGATGTTATTTGTGTTAAACAAATTCAAGTCATTTTCAACTCTTTGGAGGGATTAGCACGGCGGCTTATTGCCCATACTTGGAGCTGCCATCAACCTATAACAGCTACCCTGAGCTTTGAGCTGAAATGGAGGCTATACTGTCCAGCAACTCTCTTGCAATGGACATTGCTTAAAAGTGGTGTTCACACGTTTCTCTTCCACAGCCATATGAGCAATGCATGTTTGGAATTTTTGAATGTGGGATAGAGAATATTAAGAAAGATTTGTTCAGTTCAAGAGTTCTGTGATTAGTGCCAAAACAGTAACATACACAGATTTACTGAGACAGTTTTAGTAATCAGAGCATGTAAATAGTCTATTGCTGGCATCAAGTGGAAACCTCCTGTCCAAATTTGGTGATTTTACATTTTTTCACAAATGTTATATTATTGGTTAGTCCCCAGGTATTTTAACAATTGTTTGACCAATCTAGAGTGTTGCGTGCTGCTTTTAACAATGCAATGACAATGGCTCAACAAACTTTTTTTTTTTGATTCCTGGAAAGTAATGGTTTTGGAGTTGTGGGGATTCCACCCGATGCCAGCAAAATATGACTACCTCTGGGGCTGTGTGATAAGCAAGCATTGGTTAGTTGACTTATTATTTTGGATACTTTATCAGCAGTCAATAACACACTTTTGTTTTCAGTCTAGGATGAGAATTAAAAATACCTCTGTTATATTTTCCACTGTTAAATAATGCAAGTTGAAACACTACCTCATATCACATGTTAATATTGACAGCATATGTGGATCTGTTAAATTAAAAGGTACTTTTTTTTTTGTCTATATTGTTGAGTCATGTAGTTCAGGAATCATACTTTCTGAGACATGTTTATGTATGTACTACAGTGTGAACATTGGTCATGTTTCTTTTGGTGCTTTTATTGCAAAGGGTTACATGTATCAATTGTATGCAAACTCAGGTCAAGATAAAATAAAAGTAAAATAAATAAAAGCTATTCATACAGTATGCTTCATTTGCTGAAAGTTTATTGGCAACTGCTTTTTAACAAAGGTATACAGCGACATTGCATTCAGATACATATGAATGTCTGATCTGTTTATGATAGATGACATGAAAATCCAATACAATTACCGAATTGTATTACATGTGCTACAAATTACACCTGAAATCTCTTCAAGAGTTACAAAAATTAGGAAGGTACAGTATACTTCCTTAGTGGTATAATGCACAATAACAAAATATCAAAAGAGGAAAAAAAACTTAACTTTGGTATTAATAGATTTTCTGTTTGTAAGAGCTACATTTGACATTAAGCATACACATGTGAATAGGATACTGTATTATGTAGTATTATATTGATAATTTTTTATTTTCGTTTTCCTTGACTGCTCTTTTTATCATGAAACCAAGGTCTTCCATTTTTTTCATACAACTACTAACGGTCAGAACCGATTAACTCAATAATGAATAGACAGAAGATATAGAAAAGCACAAAGTAGAGATGTTCATTAGTATAAAATTCACCATTGTTTACAGCTGTAACTAAATACCCTTTACAGGTACAATTCGGAGGCTTACATCATGTCATTTGATCCAATTAAAGCACATTGCGTTCATACAATCTGAGCTCGCATGTAAGCACGTAAGAACATATAAAGCTCAATGGCTTCCTCTGGAGAGGTGGGTGGATGAAGATTATTTTCTGCCATGACAAGGCAGCAAATGTCAAACACTGTATCATCGCAGGGGTACGGTCCCCTCTGAAGGCATTCCTCTCTGCAGGCTTCAATCTTTTGTTGGGATACCTTTTTCAGGTATTCTCTAGCACCAAAAAGTTCGGGTAAGGTGTACATCATCACTGGGCGCCCACCTGGAGACACAGCATTCCTGCTTGGGCAAATTCTGTGAGTGTTCCAGAGGTGAACAACTTCCTGTAGTTCTTTCTAAATAAGTATAAATAAAGAAAGTGATAACAATCGGTTCACATACGTCGATTATCTTCGGATCACTGTTTGTAGAATAAGCATGTTGCCATATCACCATTCGTGAAAACCCATCTATTGCACCATTGATGCAGATCCCGTACGGTTTGAGTTTGTCATAAGAGTCTACATGCCACAAAAAGTTTGGGCCTGGATTCTGGTAGATACGGCGCCGAAGACGATTCCTGCGCCTCAGTTGCACACCATGCGGATCCAGTATTTTCATCAGTATCCTGATCGTTTCTTGAGTCACCACATAGCCAGCCTGAATGCATTTCAAATGCATCATTTTGTAGCCATGGAGCATGCCATATCAATCCAACTGATCCTGGACAAACATTGCTACATCTAGCAGATCTGAATGGGCCTTCCTCCTGAAGGGAAAAAATAACCATGGTTTGATATGTCCTCATGTAACCTCTTATATAAGGATATGTTGTTGTCCTGAACTGTTGTACGAATCCAGGTGCCCAACAATTTGTAAATAAAGGGCGGGATCAGCCTGGGAACTCTTCCTTGTTTATACTACAGCCTTCCCTGCTTCGCAAACATGTTTTCGAGTGTGTCTGGGAGTGGGCTTGGACAGCCCGGTTCCTCACGCTCACAACTTTTTGCTAACGAATAAAAGACGGAGCGGCACACGGTCCAGACGAAGTCAACTGTGGAACGCGTACGATTGCCCAGCCGTTGTTGCAGCTCGCTTCACCCGGACCGTAGGCTCCCCGGTCTAGTGTCAAGGTAAGCGCTGATGATGATCATATTATGCTGTTTAACGTTGTAGTGTATTGATTGCTGTTTGCGGGGAATAAAAGGTACAATAATTCTAGCAAATCGAGTTGTGATTGTTGCTGTTTGCGGGGAATGAAAGGTATAATCATTCTAGCACAGCGCAGGTGTTGATTACTGTTTGCGGGGAATAAAAGGTACAATAATTCTAGCAAATCGACTGTTTGCGGGGAATGAAAGGTATAATCATTCAAGCAAATCGAGTTGTGATTGATGCTGTTTGCGGGGGATAAAACGTACGATTATCCTAGCACAGTATAAATGTTGATTGCTATATGCAGGGAATAAAAGACAGTTATTCTAGCAAAAGTATATCAAGTCTCTGTGTGTCATTGTTGCCGCCGACCACTCACGATCCTGCATAAAAATATAAAGGTGAAGTAGTGTTTTCCACAAAACACCTCCTGAACAAATGCAAAGTCAGTTACTCAGGTGCCTGCGTAAAGTCAACAAACTAATAATAATACCATCTATATGACTCAAAGACAGGACTATCTCCCAGTGCCTTAAACCCATATCAAAATAAAACTTGATTAAACTAAATAAGATGGTCATGTTTACTTACTGGCTCTCAATAAAGGAATGAATGTGTATACTGTATTGTGGTTTGTTTTCTAATCTCTGAGGGAAAACCCCTTAAAAAAATATTCAGAAAAACAGAGAAAAAAAATATTCAAAAAAACAGAAAAATATTTATTTTATAAAACAGGGAAAAAATACTCAGAAAAACAGAAAAAAAAATATTTAAAAAACCGGGAAAAAATACTCAAAAAAACAACCTCTGGAACACTCAAAAAAAGTAGTCAGAAAAACAGCACTATTTTTTTTCAAGTGAATGGTCCGTGTAGTAAAAAATAATAAGAAAATAACACAAATAAGATATTTCAAACATGCATTCAAAGTCTTCTTGGCCTTCTTGTTCTGGCAGGCACTGTGTGATTATAAATAAAATTCAAAATCCTTCATTAAATACTGAAAAAATGGCCTGTGTTTTACAAATTTACATTTATGTATATACAATTATACAATAGCAGATTATCACAAGGGCTTTCTCATTTTCATCGTTTAATACATTAATTTGTAATCCACTTTACATTTAAAAGAAATCTCAAAGTGCTGATTAAAACAAATTACAACAAATTAAACAGTTAAAAACCATACAATCTAGCAAACAATAAATCAATTAATTAATAGACCTTTTCAAAAAGAAAGGTCTTGAGGCTTTTTCTTCTTTTTTTTTTACTTCCACATTTTGTGGAGCCATCAGGGTCTCTGAAAGGGCATTCCAGAGCCGCGGGGCAATTATCTGGAAGGCCCTGTCGCTCACGGTGGAGAATCTGGACCTAGGCTGGTGAAGGCAGTAGGTGGAGGATGAGGAGCGAAGTTCTTGTGTGGCATTGTGGAGGGTAAGTAATTTACTGAGGTAGGCAGGGGCAGTTTGATGAATGAATGCATTTCTTTCCCACACTTTACAAAATAACCCAAAATAATATGCTCATAAAACAATACAACATTTGCAATTAGATTATTACAAATAAATCTTGCTGCATCCTTGCATAGTTTCATTGTGACCTCACAATGATAGAAAAAGATGTGATACAGTTTCAGGAGAAGCTGAGCAAAATGAACACCTGGTATCAATATATATATAAAAAAAAAATCATATAATGTTTTACAGGGTACATTTTGTGTGGAACTTTAAAATAAACCTCTCTAATTTGGTTAGTGATCAAAACTTGTGAGACAACAACCAGACTTTGGACCAGGGTATATTTGCATGTAGAAATATTGTATGGTTTAGTAGAAAGTTTACTCTCAAACAATGAACAGGTGGCTCAGTTATTTTTCTTGTGATAGAGCCACAAAAAAAAATCCCACAAAGGGTGTTTACAGGATTTGCAACACACATATAGGACACACCTTGGACAAAAACATCTCTATAAAAAATAAATTAAATAACTGAACCAGCAAGAATATGATCTTTAATTTGAGCAAAATCTCTATATGACACAGGAAAGTTAAATTAATTACAAAATTCCTCAAGACTGATAAAGTGACCCTCAGGACTGGAGTAAGTAGCTGAATCTCTAAACACATATCCTTGTCAAACCAACTCTTTATGAAAATACTCTTATTCTTGTACAATATATTACCATTATTCCATAAATAGTACTATTGAGGTGAGAAGCTGTGTTTATAAATCAAACTCCAAGCCAATAACACCTGTTTATGAAAGTCAGCTAATTTGAGTGATATCTTATTTATACTGTATTGTAATTACAAACAATTAGGAAAAGTAGATCCCCAATCTTATCAAATGTAAACTTAGATGGATGAAAATCCACATCAATGAATTATTTTTCATAAAATGTCTCAACCTTTTATCAATGGATCAAAATTAAGAACATACCTTTCTTGTATATCTTTGGTTAAGATGATTATCGAATAAACTGTTTCAGGATTTATTTGATATAATTCATAAGGAAGCTAGTCTGTGATAATTGAAAACTTGTTGGGCATAGTAGTTTATTAACAAGCTTAATTGCTTACCAGCAGTCTCCTTAGAGTACACCTATTCTCATTTAGGTGAAACCACCCTGTCAGCATGTGTTACAAGGCACTTATTGGGTAACTGATACTGCTGTAATTTGTTCAACCCTTTGTGAATATCACGGTTAGTTCAAAATTTTAAATACTGTTGTGTGGTGGTTCGCTTCCAATCTGATGTGTCAGTGATATTTTGTAACAATGAAACTATGTGACCAATTAGTAGAAAAATCAATAAAGATTTTATCTACATACAAAATCAGCTCGTCATTGTTGACGAGTCGCTTAAAGTGGAAGTCAACCCTAAAAATGTGGTGACAATAATATATGTGATCTCACTAGTCTATACATGACATTCTGATTAAAATTACATTTGTAGAATAAGAGTTATGAAGCAAAATCCAGCCGTTTTTATCCATCTCACGGGGCAGCCATTTTGCCACTTCCTGTCGACTGAAGATGACATCAATGTCGCTGAGGGCTCAGGCAACGACCAATCACAGCTCACCTGTTTTCTGAAGCTGTGCTGTGATTGTTTGTTACCTGAGACCGCAGCAACATTGATGCCATCTTCAGTCGACAGCAAGTAGCTAAATGGCCGCCCCCTGAAATAGATAAAAACGGCTAGATTTTGCTGCTTAACTCATATTCCATTAACGAATATTAAACATAATACTATATTTTGACTAGTGGGGCTTCATAGAATATATTATTGTTAAACCTTTTTTGGGGGGGGCTTTCCCTTTAAGAAGCGTGGTTTATTTAGTGTTCCATCAACCACTTCCTGGTGACTACTTTATTTTTTTACCATCATGAAACTTGTCATTCAGGACATTATGCAATATGAGCCAACATGAGAGTTGCATAAAACTGCCTTTTGTTAATAATGCTCAGTGATTGACAGTCAAATCACTACTATCCTGATATATTATGCAATCAGGGGAAAAAACAGGCATAATTTGAACCACTTCATCCATTTATTAGTCAGTTGTTCAATTCAAATAAAAATAAAAAACAGAAAACAAATACAGCACCTTAAAAAAAAAGTGTTTATACACAGAACTGCTCAAATGAGGTTCAGTACTTACATACAATATATACACGAATGAAGCGCTAATGTCTTCCACCATTCCGTCTTAGAAAAAGGTAGTTACCAGGATTTTTCTACAAGACTGGGTAAGAACAATTCATGTGATCTAACAACCATCCTAATCCTCACGTTTTACTACCGGTACACAGTTTCCTTAAGGGAAAGCCATGGTGTAATTCTTTAACATGCGAATACACAAAACAACAAACAAAATAATACATTCCCTTCATGTCCCCAATAAAGTTTTTTTGTTGTTGAGTGCACTAATGATAACATTAAGGGAAGGACAGGAAATTTGGGGAGTCTGTTAGTTGATTAACATTTTAGTCATTGCTCCTCTCTTCAATTGTGAAAGTCTCCATAGGATGCTTGCTCAGGGCCTTGATATCATCCAGTAGACTGGTCGGGGTCAAAATGTGGGAAGATCCTAGAAGTGAAACGCAAAAGTAATTCAGGCTGTCAAACACCATAGAATTAAAACATTAAGTTTGACTTACATAAATACTATAAAATATCACAATTATCTATATCACCTAAATTAAATAAACCTAATCTGCTGCACGTGTAATGCCACATCAGTACACACCTATGATGACCTGACAGGATTTAACAGTCTGTGTGACCTCATAGGCACAGCGCATCTCAGAGTAGCTGATTCCTCCAATGACGAAGATGATGAGGCGTGACCCCGTTCGACGTTCATCCTGAGCGCTGGATTTATGTTTCTGACGTGCACTGTGGGGCAAAGAGCATTTTATGGCAATCAAATTATCAAAATCTATCACAAGCTGAGTTTCCATTACAGTTTTTAGCTAAATAAAAGCGATATTTCAAAAATTTCGATAAAGCACAATTTCGATTTGTAGGTGTTTCCATTGAACAGTGGTTCACTTCTGAGGCGTAATTCTTGCAACGTCCCGTCTCGTGAGATCTCATAATTCTTGTAGGACGTTCTCATGTAATGTGGCGAGAGGTTTGTTTACGGAAGACACCCGGAGTTGTTACGATTACTTTAAAAACATCCCTCTTAAAGCTGATTAGTATCAAAATACTGTAATAACACAACCGGGGCAGCACCATTATCCAGTCATGTGATAGCGATGACGTACCCAGTGTGTAAACAACGGGCGCCTTTGTTCATTTAAATGCAAGTTTTCTGATGTAAGAGGCAAGAACAATACAGTCTTCTGTCGCCAAATACTGCGCCAATTCTGATCAGCGTAATCCTCAGCATGTCAGGTTTCATGTGCTTTCTTGGGTGGCTGTCTCTTAATGTAGGGGTAAGCATGCTGAACACAACAAAAAGTAGCTGGCGGAGCTAGTAAAATTTGGCCGGACCTTTACCGTCCATGTTAGAGAGAGTCCATAAATGACATATTCCAGGGTGACGTATGTAAATGGTAACTTGAGTCCCACATTTGTCACCCTGCAATATGTAATTTGTGGACGGTCCCTAACTTTTACTCGCTATTGGGCTCTGAATGAGTCATCATCGGCCAGTTTCATCTTCACTTTTGGCTGGACTCAAATCTTCAGCGAGTCTCCCATGGGCGGTTGTGATTTAGAAGACCATTTCATACATGGTCACATTATGTTGTATAAGGAAGACTGACAGCTTCTCTCATCAAATTTGCAATAGTATAACTTTTAGAAATGTAAACTGTTTCTGAACATCTTTGCAACCTTCAGTGTTGGGAAAGTTCATTTTCTATGCAAACGAGTTCAAAGTTCAGTTAATTTTTTTTTAATTAACTAGTTTAGTCCACCCCCCCCCCACCCCGAACTAAGTTCATTGTTCCAAAAATTAACTAGTTCATAATTCAAGTTTTTTGATTTTTTTTGTTTCCCCACTTTCATTTTCAGTTTTAAGCATTACATAACCCTTATCTGTTCATCATATTTATTTTATCTTGTTATGCTCACAAGTCTTGGGACGTAGTGGCTAAACTGGGAGCTCAGGGATTGTATTTTGTGTGATGCCATGTGGAAAAGTTGTGTTAGTATATTTGGATATTGGATATTCATATGCTTCAATTTCGAGGAAACGAAAATTCCTTTAATCCTTGAAAATAAAACTTTATATATAACTTAAAAGGAGAAATTAAATGATTAAAAAAGTTAAATAAGAGTACTGTATACTAAAATAATGGAACTTAAAAAAAATAAGAGACTGTTCCTGAGCATGTTGGCCTCTAAGGGCAGTGTGGTTTTTTTTTCTATTGATTGCACTTTTTATATAATTTGTTTTTCACAGATCGGGAAAAAAAAGTGCCTGTAAGTAGTGTTATCTTATCTTATGTGTTTCCACAGCGTTTGTGTGTGACTATTTGTTATTTGAAGGAATACCAATGTCAAAGTTGATGCGACTTTCCTGTTAGCATTTGAATGGGATCTTTCAATCACTTTAGCATTAGCACTAACGACGTTTTATAAACGAAACAAATTATATTTAAATATACCAAGTGTGTAATTCTTCTTCTTGTGTGTTTAGTTTGCAGAATTACATACGCTCCTTGTGTTTCTGCAACACAAGCAAACATCGGGCAACCACACATCGCATTTTGATGACTTATGAGCCTTGCGACTGTTTGTGTCAGCTGAGGTTGCCAAACAATGGCCTTTTCTGTCTAATTAGGGCTCTGTTGTATTCACTTGGTTTTTCTCCTTGTAGTCTAACTAGAGAGAACCTGGCATCCTTGGGCAAAAGTGAACTGTGTTCAAAACCATTCATTAGTCCTAGAATGAGCTCGTTCACAAAAAGCTTTATTAAACAAAAATACACAACGTTCAGTTCAGTGACACAGATAAGATTACACTACTCAAAGGCACAAATTATTCCCAATCTGTGAAGAACGAGTTATTTTAATAGAATTCAATCGCAATCTTCTTTTGTTCTCATTGTATGTGCGTACACAATGGATGCACTGTACCACACTTAGAAGCCAAATTGCAAATTCTTTAGCCATTTTGATTGGATCATGTTTCTTTTTCCCAGTCATTGTGCCATATGACTTGAATGGCTTGGGACATAATAGGCTAACCTGGGACCTCGGGCATCATATTTTGTGCCACATCATGTGCAAATGTATGTTAGTATGACACAGCCTTTTCCACTACATTCATTTTGTAACGACATCACTCCTAAATCTTAAAAGATGACCAGAAAGCGCCGGCAATTTCCTTGAGTTTCATGAACCAGCGGCCCATTTTCAGTCGTCAGCAAACAACACAGCATCTACATTCCCATTCACCACATTGTGGTACACTTGAACCAAACCCACCTGACAGCTCCGGAACCATTCCAAGCAGTTGGACACTCAGATTGGTGTGGCCATTCCCTAGTGTCCAGTTTGTTCTCCACAGCATCCTGAAAATAACAGTTCTCATTTATGTCTATCTCTTGATAAATTAAATGTGGTTTAATGCAACTAAAATTGGAAGCATGATAATTACAAGACTTTTAATTGTGAGCTAATGTGACAAAAGGTGAAGAACACCAGTCACATACTGTTACCGTTGGTATTTATTGGGAAAACAAATACTAATTTCAGGTGAGGAATTCCTTTGTTATTATCTTAATGGGGGTATGTTCAACACTGTAACAATGTAATACAGCATGGAAAACTGCACAATATATAAGAATGCAATTATACAAAGGTTGATGCAAGCTCAAGTGGCGATGTTTCGTTAGTTAAAGCAGTACAGAAAGAAAGCCAATGTTTACTAAAGCTTATACTGCACTTGGTTCAAATAACAAAACAAACAAAAATAGTCACATTTATTTGTATTTATACAAACTTGGAGGTCATTCCTTTCTGGATTACACGTGATGCTTTGAATTTCAGTTCTGTTATAATAAAAGTCAACGGAATAGCAGCTTTCCGAGTCAATCTGTAGAAACTTGTTTTCATCAAGCTTTAAAATCAAACTACCATCACAAGTGTCAAAGCCACAAACTTCCACAGGAATTAAAAAGTGAAAGAAAGCACAACATTTTCATTACAGCTCTTTGTGCAGTAGTATATAGCAAAATAATCAAATAACCTCACAAAAATTGACCACTTCATAATTTTCTAACAAAAATGCCTTTCAAAGGAATACAGGACTGTGGTAGGACAGTGACCCAGATTCTGCTTCAGGTTGACATTTTCCACTTATGTTGCAAGTCCCCCCCCAATATATTGCATCTTCCTACCTCTCAACTTCTCCTATGCACACTTATCACTTCAATTGACAGATATTCGGCAGCAAGCAGATTGTTTGTTCTGAATTAAAATTCATTAAATGATGTGGCACAATTTGGCAGGTTTCCCTTAAATGATTACAAAAATCCAACAACTTATTTCTTACTGACCTCCATTACATCTTTTATGCCAGGAGTCCACCTGGAAAGTTTGTAAGTCTCTTCCTCAGAACGGTCCCGTCTGGTAGGTTTGCGGGAGAAGAAACTGGGCTGAAATCACAAGTAGAAAAGAATAGAAATGGGAATCAAAATGGAATTACATTCCAAATAAAGCGTTAACGCTGACCACAAGCTTCAATGTTGGTTTTTCAAGAAACCATTGCAGCATTCCGTTGAGCAATTTAGTTGTAAATGTTCAATCAATCAATTTTGATTCTCTACATACAGACGTGATGATGGGGACTCCAAGCTCCTTCCAGTTTAGGATAACTTCTCTTTCATCTTCAATTTTCACATGTTGGATAAGTTTGTTCAAATTCTCATCTGTTGTTCCTGGTGACACACATGAAACAAACTATAGTTTCCAACAGCTGATAAATACTGTTTAGTCACCTTGATCTTCACTTGATGCGATATTTAATAAAAAGTACCCAACTTTATCTCACTGTAAAAAATAAGTACAAAATATATAGGATTCCAATATGAGTGCTGAAACTATTTGAAGCAGAGCGTTGTAGGTTTGAGAGATAAGGGGACTGGGGCGTAGAATCTAAAACCTAGACAGCAACGGCAACCAGAGGGCAATCAGCAACAGGCTGACTTTCGGTGAGCGCTCCCAGTCTGCTGCAACTGCTTTGCCTTAAGAATTGTTGACATTCTCTTGCTTGTGTTTTCTCGTAATACGACAATCGTGATGTTAATTAATGTGTTAATTATGGCTCATCTTACTTCTGCCTGGCCTTCCAAATTCTGTAACTTTTCATTATATGGTCATCTCATCTGTACTAAGCTATCTGGACATTGTTTCCAGCATCTGTACATAACACGTCTTTCTCTTCATCCACTGGGCAAGCAGTTACTCCTACTCTTGGGCAAAATCAAGCAATGGTCTTCATGTCATACCCACTTATCAAAGGCCTCTAGCATTCTCATGTCTGTCTGTTTAAAAGTTCAGCTTTCTCCACAATACAGTGGTACCTCGGAGTTTGAACATAATTCATTCCTGTGAATTGTTCAAAGTCCGAATTGTTCAACCTCCGAAACATTTTTTTCTCTTAGAAAATAATGTAAATGTAATTAATTCGTTCCCAAGCTCCAAACACAAACAAATCCCATTTTAATTTATATTTGTTTGTTTTTTACATGTACACCCGGTACAGTATTTACACACAAAAAATACCTCACCTTTTTTGTTGTGGCGTGATGGCATCAGTGGATAAAAAATGCTACGTTAATGGTGTATTTGACATTGGGCATATTGTTAGACTACTATGGGGTCCTTGCGTGCGTTCTTAATGTCAGACGTGTTGTTGAACAGCTAAGGGTGCCAATATTTACGAAAGTAGTCAGTCACGGTAGTTACAACGGCGCGATAATCTCCTTCCTAAATCCATTATGGTTTGTAGCACTGCACGTTTTTCTTTGCTGCCACTGGCACAGCTGTCTTTCTTCGGGCCCATGTCAAAGAAAATTATCGTGGAAAAATCAAAATGCACTCGCAAATGTAAGCAGCACCTCCGCGAGTGTTCACACTCTGACTGGAAATGAGCAGCGCTTTGTCTCAATGACCGCAACATAATTCTTCATTGCTCGGTTTCACTGCGCTACCCGTTCAAGGTACGTTCGGCTTTGTTTGCTTTGTTTGGGAGTTCAAACTCCGAGACCGAGGTCAAACTGAGGCATTTTTTAACTCAGATTTTTTGGCTGAAGTCCGATTTGTACAAGTTCTGAGACGTTCAAACTCCGAGGTTCCACTGTACTGGGCAATACTACAGACTATAGATTTCATCAGCTGATTCTATGGTTTCAGGCCAATCTTTAAAATGTACCATTTACGCTGAAGATGTAAAGCAGCACAGCTCTGATCTTGTCATAGGTGCTGTATGGGTACAGCAGCACTGGCAACAGAGTCCTCATGGGATCCTTCACTTTCACTCCTTCTACATCGGAGCCCACAGCAAGGTCCTACAGCAGTGATAGTAAATGAAGAATGATTAAAAAAAACAAAAAACTTTCTAATCTACAAACTAAACTGAAGAGTCTCTCAACTAAATTCAAGCAAAGCTAAGTAAGCCAATGATTTCACCAAAACAGAATAGTAAACTCAGACAGACCTGCTCAGCTTTGCAGAGTTTCTCTAAATTGTTGGAGAAATGTTTCATACAATCTTCGGCCAACTGCAGGTGAACGGTTTTCTAGTATTAAGAAATAGGGGCACAGATCAATCATTATGATGACAATTTAACTCTTATTTGAAAATTGAAGGGCCTGAAGTTGAAACAACATGAAACAATAGATGCAATTAGGGATGAGCGAGTACCGATACCTGGTAGATTTCATGGTATCAGTACTCGCGACAAATATCTATACTGGTATCGGTCCCTGCTCTTGTGGCCGTTTTCCGGTCAGGAACTAAAGGCTGAAATGGTTATTTTGCATTTACTGACCGCCACAAGTACCTCAAGTACAAAAAAACCGAGGGCTTTTTCTTGCCTCGAGTACTTGTTTATTTAAGGCTTTAGGTAGCTGACGTACGGGCTACTTTTAATTTAGCCACTTATGTCACCAACGCAAGGGAAGGCAGAAGAAGTGGATGTTACTTATTTGATTCAAGCATTGGGAACGAAGTAGTTAACGACAAATCGAAGGTGCGAGCGGATTGCGGAAATGGCGACGACGACAACGAACAAGGTTTCCCGTAGTTGAACCTGCGGAAGGATCATTACCGGAGAGAGCGAGCGCCCGCGGCGAACGAGGCCGAGTGTGCGGCGGACGAGGCCGAGTGTGCGGCGGACGAGGCCGAGTGTGCGGCGGACGAGGCCGAGTGTGCGGCGGACGAGGCCGAGAGTGCGGCGGACGAGGCCGAGAGTGCGGCGGACGAGGCCGAGAGTGCGGCGGACGAGGCAGAGTGTGCGGCGGACGAGGCAGAGTGTGCGGCGGACGAGGCAGAGTGTGCGGCGGACGAGGCAGAGTGTGCGGCGAACGAGGCAGAGTGTGCGGCGAACGAGGCAGAGTGTGCGGCGAACGAGGCAGAGTGTGCGGCGAACGAGGCAGAGTGTGCGGCGAACGAGGCAGAGTGTGCGGCGAACGAGGCAGAGTGTGCGGCGAACGAGGCAGAGTGTGCGGCTGACTCGCGCGAGCCCGGCCGGCCCAAAGCTGCGGGCAAGCGGGTGGTGGCGGCTCGGCCAAGAGGCCGACCATCCGCGCTGCGGGGCCGCTGACTCGCGCGAGCCTGGCCGGCCCAAAGCTGCGGGCAAGCGGGTGGTGGCGGCTCGGCCAAGAGGCCGACCATCCGCCCTGCGGGGCCGCTGCCGCTGTCCGCTCCCGCCCCACGTTCACTCAACCTGGTCCAGGCCGGGCCACGGCTGGCCTGGGGTAAGTTTCCGCATTTGCGCCCAAGGCGCCTTGAATGGAGCGAATGACACGATAGATAAATATGTTGTATATGTTATTTTAGCGTGATGTGAAGGCTGCCACGTTACGTTTGAACTGGCTCCCGATTTAAGATGTGGCTTGTAGGGCAATACTCCAGTAGCTCATGCGTTTCGTGTCTGCAGATTCATCACAAGCTTCTTTTTTTTTTTTTTAACCGATAACGCAAAATAATAAAATGCCTTTAAAATACCCTATTTAATTTGACTTATTAGGCCTACTGGCCAACTGCTCCAAATTCATAAATGCACAATCACTACCCTGGCATATAATGTAAGTGTACAACTTTAAAAAATAAACTGTTGATTAAAAAAATAAAGAAAAGCATTAAACTTACTTGTTTTTCATTATTAAGGGATTTTGTTGTTGTTGTGTACTTACTCTTTATACAAGCAAAAATATATTTTATTTGAGTACTTGAATATTCAATAGAATTTTCAGTTGAGTATTCAAATACTAAAATACTCGATAGTTGCAGCCCTACTGTATTCCTTAAAAGGAAGTTGTACAACCATTTTGATTGGGACTCTTGCCTGACAACTGGATTATTTGTTTCATTTTATTGATCTATTTTTTTTAAAATTCATTTTATTGTGTGCCCTATACAAAATGACTTTTATGAGCAAATTGAAATAATATATTGCCATTAATTTCAAGCAATTTTAAGGACATTTGCTATAATTAGGCTATATAGGTCTTCTTTTTTTATAATTTTTTTATTTTATGTATCATAAGTACTAATGGTATTGGCACTTGGTATCGGTGAGTACTGAAGATTTGAGCATCGGTCTAAAAAAAAAGAAGTGGTATCAGACATCCCTAGATGCAACAATACACACAACATACAGTAGGCCTAACAACACACACACACACGCACACACACAAAGTATCTAAACTCAATCAGAACAGAATTGAACATAATCAAAACTGCTAGTGTTATCTATCCAACGCTTTGCAAAGAACATCCATCCAGCCATCCATTATCTGAGTTAAACTATAATTGAGAGGCCAGATCTGACACTACATTCTGTAAACCTTGAGAAAAACATGTCACATTACGAGAAAAGAGGCACCACACCCACGTATCACTTTCATTAGAGTGTAGTGGGGAATCCCCGAGATGTGCAAAAGCCAGGCACTGCACAGTGTAACATACCTGTGTCAGCTGTTTACGGAATGATGGCATCTTTTTCATCATTTGGGCCAAATTGCTGATGGTGATCTGAAAATAAATTAATGCATAAATTAGAAACAAATAATCAGTGAAATGTTTTCTGCGGTGCAAAATCTCTAATCAAAAAGCTATGATGAATCTCTGCCCACCACCTTCAGTCAGATGGAATCCAGCACAACAGTGTTCTCAAGGAATGCATATGGCTATAGGACCCAAACATATACCACTGTAAATCTTTTGTATTTTTGCATCTATTCCAATACACAAGAGGATCAAAGTCTCTACTTAATGTGTAATCTGAGAGGGAAAATTGTATTCTAAAACTATAAAGGAAGTACAGTGCCCTGCAAATTAGATCCCCTTGAACTTTTTGACATTTAGCCACATTTCAGGCTACAAAGATATAAAATTGGATTTTTGTTGTTGTAATTTAATCAACACCCAGTGGGACACTACCGTGAAGTATGATATTTTAAACTTTGTATTTATTTATTTTTTTCTGATGTTTTCTGAATAAGCTAATGCTGACCTAAATACTATATTGTAGGGCTGGGCAATAAATCAAATTAATTCGATTCATCATCATTTTAAAAATTGAATCGTTGAAATGTTTCTAAATTGTGAAATCGAATTTTGTTTTTTGGATTATTAACTCTTTGACTGCCAGACGTTTTCAGAAAAGGGATGCCGCCAGTGCCAGCCGATTTAAGCATTTTGACTGATTTTCAAGGTCCACAGAAAATGTTCTGTTTGGACTATGGAAACACACGTACTACCAAATGAAAGATTGGACTTTCATCTTTCATCAGAAAAAAAGAGTTTGTTTCTACCTTATTCCGTTCTTTAGTAATCAACAATAGAAAATGGTTAGTTTGACCCAATTTCGCCCGTGTTGGACCAAAATACGGAGAAATCAAGCTTTTAGTGAAACGATATTATTTCATGCATTCTAGTGAATTTGACACTTCTTTTTGTCCATGAATGATGCCACAAACACCTAAATAGTGCTTTACTTCTATAAAACACTACCACCAAGAATGAAAAAGTGTTTTTTGATAGCAAAATACGTTTATTTACATTCAACAGTGTAACAATTTGACAACAATTTGGCAAACTATTTACAAATGTGTGCAACTGTGGTGCTATTTACAAATATGTGGATGTTTCAACGACAGTTTTTCTTTTTGTAACACTCTCCTGCGTGCAAGGAGACGCAACAGCATTTGCACAAGATTGCCTCTTCGCGTGCGCCACTTTCTTGCCGGCCGTTTTTTTCCGGGGAATAGCAAGTATATACTGCAGTGTGTCATCAAGTCTAATATCAGGATCATGCTACGGTTACGTTACGGTGGTGTTACGTCTCGCTTCCCCGTGTCCTTCAGTTGCTATACCGGGTTGGTAGGAGATGTTCTGATCCATTTTATCCACTCCATTCATGGTGGCATCGTAGTCCAGAAACAGTGTCTTCTCCGTGATCAGACTGTACCCGCTCCTCCGATGAATATGCATTGGACTCGGGGTACTCTTCATTGTCCGATCGAATGTCCGCTTGTGCAGCTCCGCGTTTTCCGGCCTTAGCAGCGCTAGCCGCGCTAGCCGCGCTTTGCCGGTGGGGCTTACTACGTGTTCATAACAGTCACGTTGGCGTAGAGTCATCTTCATCATCATCATCAATCTGCATTGGTCGATGCCAACTCTCCATCGCCCGATCGAATGTCCGATTGTGTAGAAGTACCCGGCCGGCTATTGTGCGCGTTTTCCGGCCTTAGCAGCGCTAGCCGCGCTAGCCGCGCTTAGCCGTGAGGCTTACTACGTGTTCATAACAGTCACGCCAAAGCTTCCAACTTTGGCGTAGAGCTCGTTGTCATCATCATCGTTGACATCAATGCGCTTTTTAGTATTGATTGATGCTTTCCGTCTTTGAAAAAAATGCTCAAGCTGAGCTGCTTGTAACCGGTTGCTTGGTCAAGCCATTGTGGCTTGGATCAGCCATTGTCTCCTCAACACTCTAGCTCCGCCTCACGTCTTCTACTGACGCCCACGGTGGGCGGCCCATCCAACCTTGTGCAAAGAGAGTCATCGCTGCCCTCTAGGGGCCAAAACGAGTCTTTGACTAATCAGATCAGCCTGATTCTTTCAGCACAGCTGCCCAAGGCTTTCCTGCACCCGTTTTTGAAAAAAAAAAAAAAAAAACATAGGGGACGTCTTTTAACGTCCTCGGCGCCCTTCCCTAGGTTTATGCTAAACGTTTTATAACGTTTATGGCAGTCAAAGAGTTAAAAACTGTTGTTCTTATGTTGTGTTACATTCAAATGTTTTTGTGGCAGAGTGCTGGATGGGTTCTTTACAAGACATGTTGACAATCGCTACCAACTACTTATTTGTGGCATTTAAGAAAAAACTATGAATGTTAAGTTTATGTCAAAACTAATTTAGAATCAGTATACATTATTATTGTCTGAACATTTTGCACAGGAATTATTTTTGAATAAATGAAACCTTTAAATAAATGTTTGTTGGGTTTATTAGATTAAAATCGTAATCGTCCTGAATGTCTGTAAAAATCTAGATTTTATTTTTTGGCCATATCGCCCAGCCCTACTATATCGGGATACATTACCTGTATTGAGGTAAAAAAAATATATCTTTTTGGGGGGTTATATCTTACACCTTTAGTTTGTAGGGATTTGCACTTGATTATACCAGTAGGTGTATTTATTATTTTGTTTCGCTCGAGGCTACATAACATACGGTAATCAAAATAGCAGAAATACTTCTCAGAGTATATAGTCACTGTCAACCTTTATTTATCCAGGTCAGAGAATTTATCTCAAATTCTCTTTTGCAATGCTGACTTGGCTGACATATACAACAACTGTATGAAAAAATGTTGGGTATCATTAGGTTGTGCACGTGTGGCTAATTCAGTGTAAGTGCAACTGTACCTTCCCATCTGGTTGTTTCTTGCTAGCAGATATTTCCTTTACCATCTTTGGGATTTGTCTGGTTTAGGAACACATTTACGAAATGGTTAGTCTAGTAAAGAGTGAAGGGGTGGGGGCAACAATTGGAGATGTCTACATGCCCCAGATCATCATTCCCCTTCCCATTGATTTCTCTGACTTACTCAGACACCTCAGCAATGTGCTTGTGCCTCAGCTTAACCCAAAGCATGTCATCCTCATTCAGCAGAGCCTGCTTCTCCGAGCCATCTTTAGACTTGTACCTGTCAACAAAAAGATCCAGTTTGTGTCATCAAGATAATGAGACATATCATTGTGGGGTCCGACTGTCCGTGCTTATGTTGCTTGTTTTTTTACGACACTGAAAACATTGCTGCAGCTAACAAAACTGAAAGGGTACATTACTTGTATGTGGCATTCTTGATACCAATGAGGTCATAGGCCATGGCTTGGTAGGTAAGCTCATGCAGGATAGGACTGACGGGATCAAAGCCTCTTTCGACTATCAGCAGTTGGGCTTGAGTCTTCTCCTGGTGTAAGTGGAAACCAACAGCAGTTAATGTGACTTTATGTCAAGGAATTGCTTCTTTTTTCTTTTTTTTTTACATTCTGATCAAGATGGTCCATCATCCATCAGATTAGGTGACGCAAAGCAATTGTGACACCATGTTGCATTATCAGAATCAGAATGTACTGTAATTCCAAAATTAAAGCTTTGTTTTCTCTGTCAACATTCAACAGTGAAGATGATGTCTGACCTTTTTCTTACTGCTGTCATCCATCTCATAGTATCTGGACAGTTTGTTGTCCACCAACTCTGCAAGGGTCTTAGCGTACTCCATGTTGGTATCTCTAGTGGGGAACATGTTTTACTATGAGTTATCGCTGGTAAGAAGAATACACTCACTATTTTAATGCTCCTCCGCCTTCTCTATAAAGGTTAGGTATCAAATCCTGCTGTATCAGAACAACCTTTTCACATCTCAACTGAGTTTCTGCTTGAGGCCAAGGTGTGTAATCTGAGTCAATACATTGTCCCTGGCGTACCTTTTGTATCGGACTCCTGGGTACTCATCCAACGTGGCACAGAGTGTGACAAGCTGGTCTGCGAGTGTTTCTAGTGTCTTTCTTCTGTCCTGACTGTTCGGACTGTAGATGCTCTGAAAGGCTCCCGGATTATCACAAGTGAACACCTGAAAACCATTCACAAGTTTAGATTCATTTCTTCTTCTTTTTTTAAATTCAGAACTACTATTTATAATCTATTTTGGGGATTAAGATTAGATCTAGGCGGTAAATGCCACTCTAACTAAATTAGCATTTTACATGTTAAACAATTTACCATCTTAAAATCAATCATCAAACTCCAAGTGGTCCAAAATATTACACAAAAATAATCAATAACATTAATTATTCACTGGATTGCAAACAACTAAAATTAAGAATGAAAAGGTTCCACTGTAATGTTTATCTGGCACCCAATTTAATGTATGGATCTTTTTTATTTGACCATTTATGACTCAAACATCTTAAATTTAGCAGATTAACATTTTAGTGGTACTTCCTGCTAGCCTTTGGCCTATAGACTGGATTCAGGTTCAAATTTCCCGCCCTGTCTGTGGATTTAACAGTATGGGAGAAGCATTACATGCACATTTCAAGAATGCACAGAATGTTGGCAAATGTTGCTCGCCAACTACGGCAACTACACTAGGTCAGAATACGTAGGACATGCCCAGAAGACACAACTTCCGGCTCTCCATTGACTGGTTCTTTTCACTGCCAGTTTGGTTAGGTTTGCCCAATCTCAGAAATGAGCTTGAAGTGTGTCCAGAATGAGTCTGGCTTCCAGGCTAAGTGTTTCCCCGCATACACATTTACCCGTAGCGGGTCGCCCCAAATGAAATTTGGCCATAAGTAAAAAAATAATTGCCGCTACTGGATGGTCCTTGCGTGAGTCTGCTAATCAATACCAGTACCGATTTCCTTTGTGATACAATACCACAAATAGAGTGCCTCAAATTACTGAAGTTTCACCCTTATCGATACTTTAAATTTAGCAATCGATTTTAGTGGTACCAGCTCAAACTGTAGAGATCTCTCTCACTAGCCAGCAGGCATAATTGCCGGACATAATCAGTGCTCCTTTTGTTGTCTTAGTACGTGTTTTGGCTTGGTAACACCACTCCATGTTGGGCAAAGCCTACATACTGTATATAGTCGTCAAGACATCAATGGGAAGCGAACCGACCATGAGCACGTTCATTAAAGGTTCATTAATATACACTGTCCTGTTTTAAATTAAATAAATTCTAATATTTTTAAAATGCAGTGAATAAGTTATTTAAATAGACATATTGTCGATCAGTAATTGGTAATTGATCGGCAATCTGCCCCTAAAATCCTGATTGTGTAAAGCTTGTTTATTTCCATCCAAGGTTATATTCACTTTTAATCAAGATCATCCGCTGACATTTGGACAAGCAAACAACTGCAGTCATCTGCCGTACAGCCAAATTATTTTCACTGGCGTTATGGTTTATACCAGGGTTTCCTAATCATTTTTGTCTGGTGTACCCCCCAGCCCTTTTGACATACCATGAGTAACCACTGACTAATACGGTTGATGAGTCTCCAAAAGTAGAAACAAACGAAACAAAACTGATTACCGGTATATGAAAATCTCATTTTGTCACCTTAGTTTTAACATTTAATTCTCAGGCTGTTGACCCTAACTTAAACCAATGGTGTAGTGGTTAGCGCGCTTTCCCTGTAAGCAGCAGGTCTACGGTTCGCAACCTACTCAGGCTTGTCTATTTTATTCCCTTTCTTTTCTTTCTTCCCTCTTCTCCCCTCCTCCTCCACTACGATTTATTGCTGCAAGGATCCGTTTTGTTTCAAATATTTATTGAAGAATTGAACATCCATCCAATTTCCATATGTAAAGAAGACGCGGTTGTACTACAACTGCTGGCCGGTCTTGCGTGGCCATACAGCGCTCCTTGGTAGCCGCCGGCTTGGGCGAGCGGCAACCACATGGGGATAGCAGGGTTTTACTGAACCAGCCATTTTACTTTCGCATTAGAGATATAGCCAGCAAAATACCCAATATTTCATTAAAAATTAAATCGCCATTGTGTCAAAGGTAAGTTTTAATCATTATATTCCTATAGTTAACTGTGGAAGGGCTTAAAATTCCCTGATGAAATCCCTTTAACTAAATTTAAATATAAAAGTAAACACATCGTTTGGCAAATTATGTAATACGAGTTAAAAAAATTTTTTTATCAAAATGAATAATAATCATGTCTATCTTGGAAATAAAATATCACTGTAAATGTACCCACTGGCACCCACTGGCACACACACCCTACATTGTGCTCGCGCACCCCTAGGGGTAAGCATTATACCCTTGTTTGGGAGAAACAGGTTTAGAGTAGACCGTCTCATGTATACAAATTCTCTTTCAGAGTTTGAGTTGGATGAATCCTGGCAACATCATCATGGAATCTTATTCCCTGTTTCCCCAAATGTGTAAGCATATTAATTTTAACAATTGTTAAAAACATCAGTTTAGGCATAACCAAATGATTGCAAGGATTTACTACTCCACATGCAAATCTGGACATCAAGAAGAAAAAATAGGACACAAAATATCTTAAAAAAACATACCTGTGCTTCGTGAGGCATGAAGGACATATTTATTTCTTTGCAAATCCGAATGTACTTTGCACAGTACAGCTTCATATTGTTGAAAAGGTCATCCGGGCAGCCTGAGGGATAAATCACTTTAATTTGCCTGTCAACTCTCAACATTAGTCAAAACAATAGTCTGCTCGTTGTGTATCAGTAGTCATTAGCAAATTACTTACAGTCAGTGAAATAAACATATGCCGATTTGTACTTGGGTTTCGGCTTGAAGTCGGCGATGAAGGCATCCACAGACTGTAAAAGGATAGAAGATGTCAGAATAAGGGTAAAAATGATTCACAGTACAAAACACGGTGTCAGAGATCAAGGAGCAGTATACCTGAGCTGTTGGCGTCATAAAATAAATGGCCTTCATTTCCAGAACAGGTTCTCTGACTTTGTACAGATCCTCCACAACTAAAGAAAAAAGATGATTTTATCTGATGACACCTAGGTCGCAGTATATAAAATTATCTGCACCAATGTTGTTAATTTCTCTTATATACAGTCAAATACATAAGTATTTGAAGAGCATTTTTTCAAAATGTGATTTACAGGGGTTGGACAACATCAAGCCCGCGGCCCAAAATTTACCCACCGCCAATCACATTTGGCTCGCAGAATGACGATGATGGAATAAAAGAAAGAAAAAAAAGAAGAAGAGGGCTGTCATAGTAAAAGCATTGGCTTAACAAGAGATCAATTTAAATAGATACAAACTTTAAATATGAATGCCGTTAATTGATTTTTTTTTAACTTCCTATGGCGGTTGACCTCTAATCACATGAATTACTGTAGAGTGTTTGGTGCGAAGAAGATGGAAAAGACTGACTTAAAGGCAGAAAGCCTTACATTAAAGAGTTGCTCAAGGGCTTGTTTGAGCAAAACACCCTGACGTAACCTCCATGGATACTCGCCAAGTAACAACGTCCAATTAGCATAGTTGAAGACGACTGACTGACTGATAACTAATTCTACCATGTTGCAGAATGATTTGTCAATGAGGTACGTTGTCAGCAGTAGTTCGTCGTCACATGAATGACGACATCGAGAAGTGATCATAACATCACATTAATTACATTACTTAATAGAGTACATGATTACACAAAAAGCATTTCAAAATGTTTACACTAAATTCTGACTCGCTATACTCTACGCTTGTTGGATGTGCTCTCATGTAAACAAGCATTTAACGCCCTAGTGAAATAACTTGCTTTAGTGCATGAATAAAAGCATGACATTAAAAGTAGAAATAGACTCGTTAAAGATATAGATCATGGAACTGACGATTAATTATGTTTGGATTGTTCGCCGATGTCCCGATCACATGATGATCTGCTATTAGGTAAGGAAGAGCATGTACACGAACAGGAGTGTCGCATAAATGTACAGCCATGTTGTTATTCAACGCGGCTGTACGTGCGTCTGGCTTCTGTTTGATTTCGTGTGTGAGCGTCACATTATGGTGTTTAACATTTTGGTTGCTATTTCCATTCATAAATTATTTGTGAACGACATTAGAGGCGAGAAACTCCAGGTTATTTTGGAGCAGGCTGCCGAGACATGCTAGCTAGCAATATGCAAAAAAAAAAAAAAAACACCAATTAAAACTACAAATTACTTATTTTCATAACTTCAACCTCAATGTGAATATTTTTGTTGCAGGGAAATGAAAATAGAGACCTTAAAGGAGTTATTTTTGGAGAAATATCCACATTTTTGTCCAAACGATGTATTTTTTGTCAATAGCTCAACTTAACTCAGATAAATTAACTCAGAGTTTGAGAAAACACACCACATATCAAGTCCTAATTAGAGAGAATAGCCTACTTGTTATTTTCTCTGACATCAGATCAGACATTTTGCAGCATGATGACAGGAGCCTGGTGGTGAAGTGGTCTAGAATCAATATCTGTAGAGAATATTAACAGGTTTTAAAAAAACTGCAATATGATAAACAGTACTTTCAATTTGACGGGACTATATAATAAAAAAAGAGAATTTCAATCTAGGTTAAGTCGATAATTGAGTGGGAATCTACACAAAAAGCAGTAACTTGAGGGTTGTCTTAGCAAGAGCAACCCAGTCCAAAGTGAAAGGTCGCTTACCTTCCATACTTCTGATTTCCTGCAGTCTTCGATAATTGTTTCTTTAATTCCTATTTTAAAAAATGCAAATATGTCAGATATCAAGACAGATGATGGTTGTTTTCAAGACTGCATCATTTGGGAGCTAATACAAGATACTAATAAGTCATAGAAAGATACAATTCTAGCATAGAATGTTTAATCATGTTAAGACACTGGAAATTAGCATTTCCTCATGCCAAGTTTATTGAACATATTGTGGTTATATAACAAAGTGTGTAAGTACAAGAGAAGAGCAACTGCATCTGAAATCTATTAATATGATTTTAATTAATTACACTAACAGTATTGTAAAAATACACATCAGAAAGAGACAGTGGGGCAAAACATTTAATAAGCCACCAACTATGCAGACTCTCCTACTTAAAATGATGTCAGAGATCTGTAATTTTCATTATAGATACACTTCAACTATAAGAGACAGAATGTGAACAATCCTGGAAATCCCATTGTAGGATTTTTATATATATTTAACATATTGGTAAATGACAGTGGAACATTTATATTTGGTTATAAAACTAACAAGGGCTGGTTTTGGGGTCCACACAAGGTCTCATTCCGTGGTGCCTAAATGATCATGAGACCAATGAGCAAAAATCCCAGAAGTACATGGGAGGACCTGGTGAATAAACTGGAGAGATCTGGGAACAAAGTAACAACACACCTCTGCCCTCAGTCTAGCTTCAACTACTCTTTCCCATAGTTTCATTGTGTGGCTCATCAGCTTTAGTCCTCTGTAGTTGCCGCAACTCTGCGCGTCTCCCTTGTTCTTAAAAATGGGCACCAGCACACTTCTCCTCCATTCACCAGGCATCTTCTCACTATCCTGTTGAACAACCCAGTCAGAAATTCTACTGCTACCTCTCCTAGACACTTCCATACCTCCACAGATATATCATCAGGACCAAGTGCCTATCCACTCTTCATCCTCTTCAATGCCCTTCTCACTTCATCCTTACTAATCTTTGCTATTTCCTGGTCCACAACAGTCACCTCTTCTATTCTTCGTTCTGTCTCATTTTCCGCATTCGTCAACTCTTCAAAGTACTCTTTCCATCTTTCCAACACACTACTGGCATCTGTCAACACACTTCCATCCCTATCCTTTATTACCCTAACCTGCTGCACGTCCTTCCCATCTCTGTCTCTTTGCCTTGCCAACCTGTGTAGATCAGTCTCTCCCTCCTTACTGTCCAACCTAGCATACAAGTTATCGTAAGCCCCTTGTTTGGCCTTTGCCACTTCTACTTTCACCTTACGCTGCATTTCCCTGTACTCCTGTCTACTTTCTTCCGTCCTCTCAGTGTCCCACTTCTTCTTAGCTAACCTCTTTCTCTGGATCCACTTCTGCACCTCCTCATTCCACCACCAAGTTTCCTTATCTCCTTTCCTTCCAGATGACACACCAAGGACTGTCCTACCTGTCTCCCTGATCACATTTGCTGTAGTTGTTCAGTCATCTAGAAGGACCTCTTGACCATCCAGAGCCTGTCTCAACTCCTTCCTGAAAATCATACAACTCTTCCTTTTTCAGCTTCCACCATTTCGTCCTCTGCTCTGCCTTTGTCTTCCTTACCACCAGAGTCATCCTACACGCTACCATCCTTTGCTGTCTGGCTACACTCTCCCCTACCACTACTTTGCAGTCGCTGATCTCCTTCGGATTTCACCGTCTACACAAGATGTGGTCTACCTGTGTACTTCTACCTCCATTCTTGTAGGTCACCCTATGTTCCTGCCTCTTTTGGAAGAAAGTAGGGATGCTCCAATCCAATACGTGGATCGGGTATCGGCCCAGATATTGGGGGAAAAAATGGATCTGGTATTCGTCAAAAAGGTTTCGATCCACAGAGGCTTATCTCCTAGGCGCGCGCACGTTCCCATCTCCAATGACGAGGTGAAACGGGGAATGGTGAGGTAAATATTTTCACTTTGCTACGTTGGCACAGCCAGTGTCTGTCAAAATTGCACTGGGGGAACATCGGAAGCCATTTGGCAGGAAGGCGGGCCCCGCATCGCCAGCTAGCGGAAGCTGTTCGGCAGCGAGAAGCCGCCTCTTTGCCACCGGCTCGTTGCCTCGCCGCCGTCGGGGGACCTTCGCGAGAGAGAGCGGGGACTGGTTGGTCTCACCGTCTGCCAAACGGGGACCTTCGCGAGAGCAAGCGGGGGCTGGTTGATCTCACCGCTGGCCAAGCGGGGACATACGCTTTTTCTCTCGCGAATGTCCACCGCTGGCCCGATTGGGGCCTGCCTCGCTGCTTCCGCGAGTAGTGAGCTGGCAGGCTGAAGATGACATAACCTGTGCCGAGGAAGTAGGTAACGACCAATCATTGCTCAGTTTGCTGACCAAACCCAGAAAACAGGTGAGCCATGATTGGTCGTTACCCAGTTCCTCAGCACGTGATGTCATCTTCAGTCGACACTGACAGCAAGTGGAAAAAATAGTTTTTTAAGTTGTACAAGAAATATAATGAAGTTATCAAAGTCATTCTGGACAAAATAGTAACGTTTTACAGCTGAAAATGGCTCAATGAGTCAAGTATCCCTTTAAACGGCGTATGTAAACGTCTGGTTTCAACTGTGTCATATATATAGTGCTGTTCAGCACCCATACACATACACACTAATATTACGCCCTCAATGAACGTCTCAACGTTATGTTAGGGTAAATTCCAATTCTCGCGAGTGTACCTAATGTGGCCAGCGAGTGTTACCACCTATGATGAAGGTTTCTTACATCACATTATTGTCACTTGGTGGTGTAGAATATTTAAAAGGTCTCGGCAAACTGAAGTTAGTACAGTATTCTGTATTTTTTCCGAACTCTCCCGTAACCGGTAGAGACATGAGGTGTGGCTTCAAAATAAAAAGAGCGTTGACCCACTTTCGGACTGGCAGTCACATTTGTCAAAAATAGATTCCTCGGATTTCTAAAGTAAAGTTAGAGCACGTAAATCGCCAAAAGTCTTCTCATTGTTCCGCTGGTTATACGCCAACTGCGTTTTTTACATCGCCGTCAAAGTTGAGGCAAACTGTCATTCACCCATGCAAAGTCACAAAAGGAAGCAATTGGTACTTTGCTGAAATATCTACCACACAAATACACTGACCAGTGCCTTGTATTCTTTTTAACAAGGCAATAAACGGCTGACTGTGATATCGAACTTACTTTTCCAAACTATTCTTTTCAGTCCGTTCTCTGGGCCAGTTGCCATCTTGACTTGCCACCCCCTACTCCTCTGCACCTCTTCCTGTCTGGTCTGCAGTGTATGTGAGTGGCGAATGAAAGCCAAACATTACGACTTCCGGTCGCTGCGTATAGCATGTAGAAACATATAATTCAGTTTTATTTAATTTCATTTATGACCATTTTAACATTTCTGTCAATAGAGCATTTTAGCTAGTATCTTTTGTTTTTAAACAATTATTTTACTTTCCCTGTCGGCTTGTCCCGTAGGGGTCGCCACAGCGCGTCACCTTTTCCATCGAAGTCTATGTTCTGCATCCTCCTCTCAGCTGCCCTCATGTCTTCCCTCACTACATCCATAAACCTTATCTTAGGTCTTCCCCACACACTCTGTTTCTGTCAGCTCCATCCTTATTACCCTTCCACTGATATATTCACGATATCTTCTCTGGATTTGTCCAAAGTTCAAACCATCTAAAAGTCTCCTCTCTCTAACCTTTTCCCCAAAACATCTAACCTTGGATGTCCAGCTAAAGATCTCATCAAATCCTAACCTCCCTGGTCACTCCTAAATAAAACCTCAACATGTTATTTTTTTCCACCTCCAGTTTTTAAACATGCTCATGCTATGTAAAGTGACCTCAAGTACTCTGAAAATTCCAGTCCAGTTTTTTAGTCATGTGTCTGCTTTGCTATGATTGGATATGCATGCTAAAAAGGCGTGTCTTGGTAGTATATGTATTACAACCAACACAAAGAACAGATCCGTTAAAAAAAAGGTGAATCAGTTAGAGTGAGACACAGTTTTGAATTGAATCATAGCTGATAGAGTGGCAACGTAAAAGTGAGTTTTGAAGAATGAATGCATTGAAGGGTCTGGTTGCTTTTGTTTTGGTGTGTACATGCACACAGGTAAGAAATTTTCTGATGCCTGTTTACTAAAAATCTTGATAAAAGGAGATAAAGTGTAAAGAAAAAGTTATGTACCGACACATGTTAGCATGAATTGTTGATTAATTGAAAGCAACTGTATTAATAATTTCTTTTCACTGGAATTTACAGGCTTCAGCTCAAACGGGTATTGTATTTTTATATATCTATATATATATACATATATATATTATTTTTTTTAACATATGTTGTGTATGTAGTCTATTGATATGAGTGTATATCACCAACAATGTCATAAACATAACAATAATGAAAACATAATTGTGCTTTACAGAAGAAAAAATAATCTATTGTGTAACAAACTTGTTTTACCTCCACTCTCAGTGTTCACAGCATCAGTATTCGCAATAACATCCAGAAGTGCAACTCTGCTATGGGACGCATATCCTGGAGCCACCTCCTACTTGATCACCGTGTCTCAAGAAGGCTCGCAAGACATCGTTGCTTTCATCCAATTTGGTGAAAACACAGTGATGGGCACGGTCAACTCTCTGTCCCCGAACAACTTATACGTCTTCACGGTTCAACCTTTGGATATTAACCATGACCAACTGGACATTATAACGGTTCAGTCATTCACAGGTGAGGTTAACGCATACTTTTTGGGGGGTAAGGTGACATTTATGTGGTAAAACAGGTCACTAATATTATATGTTGTTTTCCAAAATGAATTATTTGGGATCTGATCTTATACTTCCCCTTTTGCTGTAATTTTAAAATATGATGAGGTTAGAACTTTCCGAACATGATGAAAACTGTGTTAAGACATATTTGCATTTACTTTAATTGTAAGAAAGTGTTTCCTCTTCTTAAATGTCCCGACCTGATCAAAACTATTTTTACCATTTCAGCTCCTAGGTTGATGGATCCCATCCAGAATATCAAGCCAAAGGACAGCCAAACATTAATAGTTGAATTTAACTTGGTGACAGGAGCAACTCATTACATTGTACGCATTCAGAATTCTGATGGTTTTTATAGAGAGGACACAGTTTATTCCTCCCCAGCTGAGATCACTTCCCTCACACCGTACACTGAGTATACATTGAGGATCATGGCGGCAAATAGCGGAGGACACAACCAGCCATCTCCCTCTGTGATTGGAAAGACAGGTACAGTTTTGCCACTTTCATGCCTGGGAAGACTTATACAATACATGGGGAATAACACAAAAAGTGTATATTATACAGGTAAAAATAAGTCACATTATACCCCATTCTCAGTAGTGGCCATTCGATCTTCTCTATTGTCTCATAGCACAGTTACACTCACTTGATACATCAACAATGTTCGAGCAACTCTAGGTTTTCATTATATGAAAAATATGACAGGAGCCTTCCGGGATTGTTCTTTATTGTTGGTAACTTTACCGGAGCCTTCTATGTAAAACACAAAGAGTTGACCTCATATTCAGTACACATCCTCCCAGGTCCACCCTCACCCCAGGGGCAACATCTAATCCAGTATCTGAATCGCCTACTGTTTTCACTAGAGATGCACAGGAATGACATTTCTTGCCTGAAAACAAAAAAACGAATATGAGGAGCTCAAGGCTGAAAACTGAAACACTGAAAGAAATTATAATACTTTGAAAAACGTAGACACATTTCCTCGGCTGTGTCATTTTCTGTGAAGGTATGCGTGCAAAATTTACAGGAGTTCAGCAATATCAGACAAATTGTTTTTTAAAGATCTGTTTAGATCAAGTCAAGTCAAATCACAAACGAGCCTCAAAGGGCTTCACGGCATCCCCTGATCGAAGTGCCCATTTGGGCAACATTTTCAGTGGCCAAATTTTAAGTGCATCCATACATGTCACCTCTTATTTTTGTGGATCACATTAATAGAATCAATGTTACAGTTGTTATGTATCTTTTTTTAAATATATATTAGTTGAGCAACATATAGACATTGATAGTTATATATTATGTATTTATATTTAACTTCAGGTTACAAGAGATTTGGATAAAAGGTCTTTTTTTTTTCCTGTGATGAAGTCTGGGGTGAAATTGAATTTGGGTTTTCACGTAACTGTTGAACGTTCCAATTCCAGAGCCGAAAATATGTAGACAGCTTTTATAGTCACACATTTAATATGCTATAAACTCACTCACTCCCTCCCTCCCTCCCTCCCTCACTCACTCACTCACTCACTCACTCACTCACTCACTCACTCACTCACTCACTCACTCACTCACTCACTCACTCACTCTGTCTCTCTCTATCTCTCTATCTCTGTTTCTCTCACTCTGTCTCTGTCTCTGTCTGTCTCTCTCTCTCTCTCTCTCTCTCTCTCTCTCTCTCTCTCTCTCTCTCTCAGGATGACTGAAGCCATAAATGGAGCTACTGTATCAAATAATTGTGCTTTACACCAACCGTAGTCTTTGGTGAGACTGTACTTGTATTTTACAAACCACACATCTCATCAAGTTTTTTTCCCCTCCCTTACAGTTTTGCCCCCTCTTCAGCTCTACACTTCTTCTCCCAGTAATGATAGCATTGTTATATCCTGGTACCCCATTGACGGTGCTGTCCTGTACACCGTGGCCATGTACGACGTTTTCGCCAACGCAACCATGAAACAAAACACCACCAGCACCAATTTGACACTCTCAGGACTGGAAGCTGGCTCACTCTTCATGGTCATGGGGTATGGTTGGGACGCTGAAGGACGAAAGGGAGAAGGAAGTTTGTACATCAACCAGACAACACGTAAGGAAGCACTTTGACATTTTATATTTGCTTACAGACTCTTCCTAACAGAGGTATAGGTTTAACAAGACTCTAAATGGGAAAAGTCTGATCAGATTCCCTTATCATTGGTAAATTATAGGGCGGAAACTATGACAACTATGCCATTCAGTAGCCTATGTGTTTATTGGCAAACAAAGGTCCAGAAACAGTTATACACATGCAGTCTAACTAGTTTATTATTGGATGCGTCCCTGTGTTTCATCCTTGTGTATTGACAGGACCTCCGACACCAGCTTCCGTGGAAGTCTCTGTGGTGATGATTGTCGACCAAGCTGTACTGTCTGTGTCCTGGGAATTAAATCAGGAGGTCTATGGCAACGTAGAGTACTATGTGATGAGTGATCAGAACCTCACATGTAACACCACATCCAGCCCCTGCAACCTCTCACCAGTGGGCTGTGGAGAGGTGCACACTATCCAGGTTATATCTTCCAATGAAGCAGGGCCCGGCTACCCTTCAATTCCTGTTGAGTTCATTACCTGTGAGTATGAAAACTTTGATTTCCACAAGACCTTTTCTCAATCCTTGTCACCTAGAACCACAAAGATATCTTGTATAAATGCTAAGAGACAAATGCTAACACAAACATTTTCAATATTGTTCCTTTTTTTTTTAAACGATGTGTAATTGTCATCTGTCCCTCTCAGTCCCTTGCCCACCCAGCTCTTTAGCCTTGGTGGAGTCAGTGGAAGGAAACTGCATTCTATCCTGGGATATGGAACCCTATGCAGATAGCTACAGGGCCTACATCAAGAAAGGTGACGGCGGTGAGGTAACATGCAATACTACCGGCAACAATTGCACCTACCACTGCCAATGTGGCTACATGTTCCATATGTATGTGTTCGCCTACAACTATGCTGGCTCCAGTCCTCCAGGACCTGAAGTCAACTATACCACATGCAAGTCACGTCTCATGCACGACAAGTCTGTTCCTCTTTCTATTAACCTGATTTGCCTGTGTTAAGTTGCGTGCACCATGTCTTTGTCAGTGCCCTGTTGTCCAGAGGCTGTGTTCGTCTCCCTGGTGAGCACGGAAACTCTGGATATCACATGGACAGCATCTCAGGGAGCAGATCTGTATGAGACTCGAGCGGCAGATATTTCAGAAGTCATCCTGTGCAATGACACTGCACCGGTGTGCGCTCTCTCTGACCTGAGCTGTGACAGTGCCTACAGTGTGATTGTGACACCCTGCAACGACATGAGCGGCTGTAATCGTGCATGCAAAGCTCACACCAAAGATACAGGTAGACCACATATACATAATATGAATCAAATAATGAAGAATAATATGACACAGTAATCAATGAAAACAAATACTAAAAGTACTATTACCATTTTCTGATTACTAGTGGTTATGTTTTGTTGGAACTCCTGCTATAAACTACACATCCTAAAAAAAATTACTATTAGAGTTGATAGGGTAGATAAAAAGTAGGGGTGTCGTGCGATACAATTTTTAAATCGTAATTAATCGCATGACTTCAATAGTTAACTCACGATTAATCACAAATTTTATTTCTGTTCTAAATGTACCGGTACAATAAAATGTACAGTACAATAAAATATTTTTTTTATGGTTAGGGTTAGGGAAAATGTAGAAAATGTAGCACTTACTGGTCCTTGTAAACAAAACACAATAAACATGAATGGATTTTTTTTGTATCACATTTGATACAGTCAGTTACATGATCAACTATTCTATTTTATAAAACAAAACATTACAGTACACAAAAATAGCAAACACATTTTTAATTCCAAACATAAAAAAAACACAATTTATTATAAGATAAACAATATTATTCTGCACTGCAAAAATCAACTATCTAACCTAGACTTAAACTCTTATATCAAGCCATAAAGCCTTATTGATCTTGTTTTGAGAATAATATACTATGCAAGAGCAGAATTTCTAAAATTATTAATATTGTTTTAAGATTATTTGTCTTTTATTTCTTACGTAGTTTGTAAATCCTAAAATTTGTTAATTTGTATTCACAATAAGTGCCTCTGTTTTATGCCATAGTTATATGTTTTCAGAGAATTCTTAGCTGTAAAAACTTGTTTTAAGTCCTCCTCGTAACAAGTGATACACTGGTGACATTAGAGCTACTATCATGCATCATTGAGAAATTGATCAATGGAACAGGAATACTTCAGTTTTGAAAGCTATCTCTCCTTGTTCAGGCTGAGATCCACTTTGGGTTTCTCTCAGTAGACGTGGGTAAAATGGACAGTGGAGTGTTTGCATCTCTTTTGCCATGTTGGGAAATGATCAAGTCCATCCTTTGTCAAATCAGGGTGGTGCCAAAGCAAAGTTAATGCTGCAAGAGATTATCAAGTGTTATTATTCATGAGTTGTGTTAATTTACCTGTGTAAATCAGCCAGTTTAACCTTACAAACCTGCTGTGGCAAGTTCGATATGCACATTTTTAACCCCCTACTCACCCCAGTAACTTCTCCTATAGTTGTTTCAATAAGAAAAATGAATTTGTTTCTGACCTAAATAATTGTAAAATTGGTAATGTTCTCCTTGAAAACACAATTGTCTCTTTCTTTTATGTTTTGTTGGATAGTGAACAAATGACTGCCCTCGAGTGGATTATATATTACACATCTGGCTAGTTAAGAAAAAACAAATAAGACATCACTCTAATGATGTAGCAGTGATTATCAAACTTTTTACATAAACACTTCCGAAACTACTTTGCACTCCAAGTACCACCCTCATAATAGAGTCGCGTATTAGGCATAAGTAAGTGATCAGCAAAGATGAACCAGTTTATTTATTATTTAAAAGTATTTTTAATAGTTGTTGTATGCAACTCTAACATTATGTATAGTTTGAACATTATCATTGCGTTTAAAGATACAAAAATACAAATCTGTACTAAAAGAAGGATTCACTTGAAATCTATTGCACACAAAAAATACATGAAAATTGTACCTGAGGGTCCTAAAATATTAAATACAACTGTATCGAACGCCCAAGGTAAACACAATTGAACTGTACTGAACAAATGTAATGTACTGAATTAAAGACTGCGATTGACTGGCTTGTGAGGACAAGCGGTTAAGAAAATAAATGGATGGATGAATTAAAGAAAGCTTAAGCCTCTGTTACATGATTCTTTATTTACCACTAGAGGAAGCACGTGTACTAAAAGTGGTACTCGTACCACATTTTAGAAAAGCCTCAAAAACTCAAGTATCACATGATACGTTTGTCATAATAGGGTTTAATATCATTTAACCATGCTTATCTATTTTGTTATCTATCATTCTAAATCTGTATCTATTACTTCTTCCTGGCCAGCCCCCTGCATGCCCATGTATATCCAGCTTGATCCCAAAAACTCTTCCTGTGTCAGTGTAAGCTGGACAGCAAACAACCGTGCTGCAAATTACAGCGTGAACGCAGTGGGAGAAGATGGCACACACACCTGCACCTCTTTAGGAAGTAGCTGTGAGATCACAGATCTTCCCTGTGGATCCATCTATGATGTCACCGTCATAGCAATCAGTGCTGCTGGACAGAGTTTAACCAGCTATTCTGAAACACTAGAAACCGGTAAAGAATTCACGCTTTGTGACAGAATCAATGCTGCTCCAAACTGGCAATCAAACAGCTAAACTCTCAATATGCTGATTTGTCATTGGTCACTGTACACATTTTCTTACCCCACAGAACCCTGTTGTCCAGCCAATCCCACCGTGCACCAGGTCACTCAGGCGATGACCAATGTCTCATGGTCTCATGCTAAAGGTGCTTATACATTTCTGACCTCGTTGACATCACCGCGTGGTCATGCAAGCTGCCACACCGAGGACTTCCACTGCCTCATGGGATGCATCACCTGTGGCACAAACTATACAGTCACCATGAAGGCTTTCAGCCACAGTGGGCGCAGTGTCAACTGCACCTATCAGGGCTTCTCATCCAGTGAGTAATTCTGTTTCCGGACTGTTCATTCATCATGTATGGTACAATGCAGTAGGAATAGACCAATTATCGGCCGGGCATTTCGGACATATTCAGACAATTTTTACTGTCTGCGAAGATCTTTTGAAACCGTTCACGAACCCTGATGAAAACCCCAAATTAGCCGCATTTTCATTTATGGATTTATTTAAATTTCCACTTTAGAAATACATATGCTGACACACTGGGGTGTTTAAAAATAAAAAAAATTATATAATGAAATTAAGAAATTATGCTGAAAACTTTATCTCCAGTAGAAAACTTTAGGAAACTATCTACTTGCTTAGTTTGCTGATGACTCTGGAAGCTCCCTGCAATTTGTGTTAGAACTTTAAACAAAGCTGTCAATTCTTTGCATGTTTAAGATTAAAACAGAAAAATATACTTTTTTTTGTGTGTAAATTTTGATGATAATATTTTACTTTTACTGAAAATGAATATCGGCTTGAAACATTGGTTATCGGTCTCCTTGACTACTAATAATTGGTATCTGTGTCGGACTTGAAAAAAACATATCGGTCTATTACTACAATGCAAGTTCAAATGGAAGCTGTTGAATATATTCTGACTTTTGACAAAACACAGGGTAGTCACATGACTGACACATAGCGATGAACAACCATTCACACTCACATTCACAGCTACAATACAGGCCAAAAGTTTGGACACACTTTCTCATGCAATGCATTTTCATGAATATTTTACATTGTAGATTCTCACTGTAGGCATCAAAACTATAAATGAACACATGTGGAGTTATGTACCAAAAAAAGGTGAAATAATTGTAAACATGTTTTATATTCTAGTTTCTTCAAAATAGTCGCTCTTTGCTCTGATGATTTTTATGCACACTCTTGGCATTCGCTCGATGAGCTTCAAGAGTAGTCATCTGAAATGGTTTTCCAACAGTATTGAAGGACTTCCCAGAGGTAAAAATGCCAAGAGTGTCTAAAGCAGTAATCAGAGCAGAGGGTGGCTATTGGGAAGAAACTAGAATCTAAAACATATTTTCAGTATTTTCACTTTTTTTTTTAAGTACATAACTCCACGTGTTCGTTCTTACTTTTGATGCTTTCAGTGAGAATCTATGAAGTAAATAGTCATAAAACTAAAGAAAATGCATTGTATGAGGTGAGTCCAAACTTTTGACCTGTACTGCACACCAAATTTGTTGTCTTCAATTATCCAAACAAACATGTTTTTGAACAGATGGAAGCCAAGTGTACCTTGTGCCTAATATACTGCAGTATTGGCTGTGCAGCCTCATCTGTGTAGTTGACAACGGCAGCATCTAGTTACTTAAAAGAAAAACAAACAACAACAACACTCTTAGACAACCACTTTGTAGCCCAGGAGTGTCCAAACTTTTTTGAGGGCCACATACACAAAAAATGGAAGGCCACAACAGCCACTTTAACATTATTTGACTTTCATTTATTACAGATGCTGAAATTAATCAAGTAAGGAATTAACACAAAAACACGGTCATCACCTAAACTTGAATATCTTTAGAAATAATTAACCAATTATTTTTATTTTTCAGATTTACCAAGAAGATTTAATGTTCTAAGAGTCTACCAAATTTGACCTTCGATATGCCATGGACTACCGAGGAAAATACATTTATAGTTGAGGCATATTTTCGGCTGAAGTCTATCCACGCAAAGAACGGTTCGGATGTCGTGAATTTCCTGTCCACTCAATGATCTACAGATGGGTCAATAAATTCAGAACCTAGAACCTATGGGACTGTGCATAATCTCAATGGTAAAGACACCAATAGACAATCACACTCTGGACGACTGAAATCATCAAGGACGCCACACAACATTGCTGCAGTCAGAGACTCTGTTGTCCGCAGCCCAAGCAAGCCTGTGCATCGGCGAAGTCAGGAGCTTTGGATCAACCGGGAGTCTGTGCTGAGAATTTTGATCGCAGATGTGTCTGTTAGTGTCTTTACCATTGAGAATATGCACAGTCCTATGGGTTCTGAACTTGTTGACCCATCTGTAGATCATTGAATGGACAGGAAATTCACGACATCTGAACCATTCTTTGAATTGCAATTGAGCTGCGTGGATGGACTTCAGCCGAAAATATGCCATCCATCCATCATCTAGCGCTAATGCGGGGTCGGGTCGCGGGGGAAGTAGCTTTAGCAGGGAAGCCCAGACTTCCTTCTCCCCAGCCACTTCAACCAGCTCCTCCAGCGGGATCCCAAGGCGTTCCCAGACCAGTCGAGAGACATAGTCTCTCGAGCGTATCCTGGGTTGTCCCCGGGGCCTGCCGCCGGTGGGACTTGCTCGGAACACCTTTCCCGGGAGGCGTCCAGGAGGCATCCGAACCAGATGCCCGAGCCACCCCAACTGGTTCCTCTCAATGCGGAGGAGTAACGGCTCGACACAGAGTCCTTCCCGGATGGCCGAGCTTCTCACCCTATCTCTAAGGGAGAGCCGAAAATATGCCTCAACTATAAATGTATTTTCCTCAGTAGTCCATGGCAACTTGAAGGTCAAATTTGGTAGACTCTTAGAACATTAATTCTTCTTGGTAAATCTGAAAAATAAAATTAATTGATTCATTATTTCTAAAGTTATTCAAGTTTAGGTGATGACCGTTTTTTGTGTGTCACCCTGTACATTGTAAATATTTTTTGGGTAATGTAATAAACTGTTACATGATAGGCTTCTGTTAAAGTTGACAAGGCAAATAGTTAAGGATTTTTCAAGATTTTGGGGTGGCCCATGGCCCTGTATCGTATTGGACTAGATCCACCCCTGCACTTAAGATAGATGAATCCCATCTCCACATTCAAAACCAAAACAAGCGCAAACTGTGGAACTTGAGGATCATTAATGTGATAAGTTCACTAATCGGACCTTGAAATAGAAGAAAATGGAACAAACCCTTTTTACTTAATAGTTAACTACAGTATATTTATTCACCACATTGTTTTGAAGAGTAATTGTTTTGTTTTAGTCATAATTTTAGAAAAATTCTACATTATATAAACCAATTTGTTATGGCACCTACAGTAACATAATGAGGGCGCAAATTGTCTCGCTCTTGTTCCGTCTCTCCTACTGTATTTGGGCTCACTTGGTTTGTTTTGCTCTGCCTGACACTCTTACACTTCCTTTATAGTGCGCCCCCTTGTGATCTGATGGATGAGCCGCAACTTTGTATTAGCCGCAGGGTCGAATGCAAGTGAAAAAAAGTAGCGGCTTATAGTCCAGAAATAACTGTATTTTTTATTTTTTTTTACACCCTCCCTTCTCACTTCACCTACTTCTACCTTTTTATTTTTTTATTGCCTTTTGGGGCCGTGTCAAATACTATTTGTAGTATATGCCATGGGCCACCTAAAAATGGATAGTGAGCCACAAATGGACCCCAAGTTGTATTTTGGACTCCACTGTTGTAACCACTGCATGGAGTGTTATGTTAATCATCAACCTTTTTCTTCTTGCTTTTATTTAGAAAGGCACAGTCAAACAAACAACACTGAGTTGACATAATGAACCACATTCATATAAATGTTTCTAACATCGCTCATCACTCTACTTTCACACATGTTACAGATGTGTTTTTTTAGACATTACATTCATTAAGTATGAGAACCACAATATGCTGGTCACTGCCTCATTGTCTCTGTCTGGCAGGTGCATGTTGTCCATCAGGTGTAAGGATGTACAAGATGGCTGGAAACGCTTTGCGGCTGCAATGGCGCACCACTGGCAGCAGCCACCGTTACATAGCCGAAATAATGGGCAGTAACAACAACTACAACCATACTACATCTGCAGGAGAGAACAGCTGTGATATTGCAAACGTCCAATGTGGAGACATTTATCATGTAATGGTGGCTCCACTGACACCAGACGGCAGCAAAGTCTCATTCTGTGCTCAGAGGGTTTATTCAGGTATGGTGGCATAATACTGACTGCCTAGACTCATGAAAAATCATTCATACCTCAAATGTAGTGCTTTGTGACTAAAAGATATGAAACATTTTGGCTGATTTTATATAATTTTGCATCTTTCAGTCACTTGCACAGGTGGTGATGTTGGTACAGGTAAGTGTGTTTTGTAACGAATACATTCATTTTGGTTTAACTATTTTTAATATATTATTGTCTTTAAAACTGATGAGTTTATCATTGTATTTAAAATGTGTTTCTAAATCAACAAATCTACTTGCAGTGATGTACAGAGGCAAGAGAAGTGTGGATCAGTAAGGTAAAAGTACTGTGTATTTTGTATATTGAAACGTTTAAAAAAGAAATCAACTCACACAGTTTTGATATTTAAATGGTGATGTGTAACTGCATCTATTTTGTATCCACAGCCTGCTGTCATGATACAACTATCTCACTGAAACTCATTGTCATCATCAATCTTCATCACCCTTCCTCTTTTGGATACATCGTATCCATGTTTCATTTATAGGTGTTAGACTTTCTGATCAGACACATCATGACATGCGATTGTGTACCTTGTAAACATTTCACTATACTATCTTAACATAACCAAACACAACATCCAGTCGAGGACTTAATTTTGATAAAGCAAAAATTGGTACAGTATATGTTTTGAGATGTATTGCTTAAAAATCACTATACTTGGTAAACAATTTTTTTTCCATGTGCAATTCTTATTGTCTTATCTCCACTGTAAGCAACCAAATCGCACGAGGCTTGGCCAACTCTTACTACATTATTGTGAGTGTAAAAATGAAGCATGCCGTAGCGGAAGCAGCCCTACATGTCCAGAAGGGCTTGGCGACAAATAGGATTTTTCAAGGTTTTTGTTTTTAAATAATGTTACTTTCCTAAAGTGAATCAGACTGTAGTACATCATAATTTAATTGTATTGCATTGCAGAGGCGTGGACTCGAGTCAGACTTGAGTCATGAATTTGACGACTTTGGACTCGACTTGACAAAATGTTAAAAGACTTGCAACTCGACTTGAACTTTACCAACATTGACTTGTGACTTCACTCGGACTTGAGCCCTTTGACAAAACAAAAAGATTAAAATGTATCTAACGGGTAAGTTCCTCTCGGTGTGTGTGTGCATAAGTGTGCGAACTGGGCTGACACAGTGCCATCATTCAGTAATGTCAGAGAGGCCGCAAAGGCGCAAACACACACCGCCTATGCTAAGGCAAACTTCAAAATAAAGCTGACCAAATAATACATTGACACCAATGCAACAGCCTTGGTAGATTTTACTTTGAAGTCTGCCTTTGAAGATCGCCAGCTTGACTACTTCTCTTGAACATTTTCTTGCATTATCGACCTTTTTATTGAAATTACACATTTTCTACCACCATTATCATAATGCCACCCCGAAAGTATATTAAATAGCGAATTTAGGACGTGAAGAAACAGCAAGTTAATTACGCCGTCATTGCACGATACGGTACAAGTACAAGGCGTTCGTGGTTAACTGTTAGCATTAGCATCGAGTGCCTGGCTACCAACAGTATATGACAGCTGTTGCTTGGCTTGCTTGCTATTCTTATTGTGGACCTATGCTACTTTGTAATCCACTCTCCCTGTTTAAACGAAGGGAACGTGCCTTAAATTGCACTTAGATGTATTTTTCATTATTAAAAAATAAATAAATAGAACTGTGCCTTCATATATAATCATTTTATAAAACACTAGCTTAAAAACAAACAAAACATTTAACTCAAAATGTAGAATATGGCCATTTGGGTTTTAGGAACACAACTACAAGTGCAATATAAGGTAAGGCAGGATACATTGTTATTTTGCCTTGGGACCATGTATAAAATAATTATGTATTTTGCCTTATATTGCACTTAAAATTGTGTTCATAAATCCTAATGGCCATATTAGACATTTTGAGTTCATATATATTTTTCTAAATTTAATGGGCAAAAACATTTTATAAAATAAATTAAGACAAAATTCTATTCATCTGATTTCACTTATTATTTTTTAACAATCCGATCCGTGACTTTTGTCATACGTTGCACCTCTAGTTGTTTGGGTACAAAAACTATGAGGTGGTCAACAAAAAATGAATTGCAGATTAGATCACTGATGGAGAGGCAACAACTTCAAACATCGTTCAACATCTGAAGATGCATAAAGAACGGTAAGTAAGCTAATTTTTATTGGTTAATTATCGTTGCTAGCTGCGTAGTTAATGAGACTGTAAACTAATTGGTAACACATTGCAAACACGGCAATCTGTTGCACCACTCTGGGTTCACTCCCTGAGTCTCTGACTCCTACTTTGATGGTCACCTCAAATAATATATTCTACCAGGACTTGAAACTCAAAGTGTAGGACTTGTGAATCGCTTGAGACTTGACTCGGGACTTGTCAGTCTTGACTTGGGACTTGCAAAACAATGACTTACTCCCACCTCTGTTACATTGTAATTGAAATGAATCAAAGTCTGAGTAATTTTACAAGTATTTTGACTGTATTGGATCATATTGTATTGGCCTAATTAATGGAGATGCAAATATGGCTTCCACTCAACACTTCATTTTCTAAGACAAGCCAAAATTCAAATCCACAACCCTTGATGTGAGGTCAAGGGCATCACAACACATTTGAGGCCCTGTGAACAAATATATCACTTTGTCCCACACCACTTCAATACCTCCACCACAAATTGAAAATACTGCTGCATTATTTTCTAGGGTCCCTGTCAGGAATCTTAAAATCGTCTTGACGTTTGATAACAATGACAATGATAACCACTTATCAACTGTGCTGTTTATACACCAATCTTGTGTGTTTATATGTTTGAAATTTGGTAATCAATCCATCCAATCAATATTCATAGGAATTGCCCCAAGTAGGAAGCCTCCTGAATTTGAATGTCAACACAATTGAGTGTCTTTGTGACCATGAACTTATTGTATACTCAGGATGAATTTAACTCTGATGTGTCACGTGGGTTGTACACACCCAATGCACACTTCTTTAAATAAAACAATTTCCCATTATTATGTTTGTTGTATGTTTTTTTTTTTTTTTAATCAAACCTTATGAAGAATAAAATGAAAAGTTTTGCAATACAGGTAGTCCTCAGCTTACGAACACAATGGGTTCACATTAAATTTGGTTTCAAAATAACATTTTATCAAATTGTTTAAAATAATAGAAATACGTAAAAAAAATTAAACAAATTAAACTTTATACCCTATATATACAATCTATATGGTACATAAATTTGATTAAAAAAAACATACATTAAATTACATCAATCAACCATCCATTATCTGAACCTCTTCCTCACAGTACAGTACATACAATTTTTACACAGTATAATGCAATAAAAACTAAATAAATATGATTACTGTACATAGATGGTGGAGGAGCTACTAAATTGAGTTCATGTGAGGCTAAAGAAGTGGAAGGCATTACGTATTTGGTGTAACGGTCTTAGGAAATTATGTTTTCCGACTGTCCCTGAAGTGCACATAAATTGTGATTATGCATATGACAAGTCAAGACTCCGACTGCCGAGTCAGATTCAATTGTTGTCGAAGCTGGAAAGATATTGTACGTTTTGCTACTACGCCGATAAAGAAGACGACTGAGGGTTGCTTTTCATGAATATCCTCCAGGAGAGCCTCTGAATTGTACTCACAGTGTGGCGCCAATTTCAAGTGCATGAAGAGTACGTGCACCGTAGCCAACTGGCCACTGGCCGTGGCTCAGGCTGTGCGGTTCATCGCTGGACAGAGAGGTAGTTGAAATGTGCAAATGGCGCAGTGCTGCTCAGCGGGGTTGTGGCAGAGAGGGGCACTACAGTACAATACTTTACCATAATGTATTATGTGGCGCACACTTAAATATTAACACGCAAAATACAGCTTTTATGGACATCAGTCAGCCTATGTTCGTATCTGCAAATATTCGTAACTCGGGTGTTAGTAACTAGAGGACTACCTGTACTTAAAGCTACTGCCACCTGTTGCCGAAAAATGAAACTACACACACCATTCTTCACAGACAAAATGCGCACATGACATCACATCTGCAGACAGAGGGCAGGAAATTCGAAACCAAATCCAGTCTGAAAACTATTGGCCACAGGCTTGCAGAGTATCCATTGTGAACAGCTAAGGTGTTAATTTACTAATTAGAAGATGTTTCAGTCATTAATGGTCAAATAAAAAGGCTATTGTGAAGATATTTTTGGCCAAATTGTTGAGTTTTAATAACACAGAAGGCAAAATTATGGCTGCCAACATTTGTTTCTCACACTGAGCTCTTTCTCTCTTTACACTAGATAGACAGATAGACAGACAGACAGACAGACAGACAGACAGACAGACAGACAGACAGACAGACAGACAGACAGACAGACTGACAGACACTTTTATTGTCATTGCATAAAATATACAACGTAAGTGCAAGTGCTCCCTTCAATCATAAAACCTGCAAACACCTATCATGCACCTTGACATCTAAAGCAAACACATGACAAAAAAATAGTTTCATATCATATCAATACTTAAGTACTTCAATAAAACACTGTATAAAAGTGCAATAAAAGTTAATTAAACATATGACTATGGTGTATGTTGGTGATTTAGGGAGTTAACGGCTTTTGGAAAGAAACTATTTGTGAATCTGGTGGTGTGGTATCTGATTGATCTGTATCGCCTCCCTGAGGACAGAAGTGAAAAATGATGATGACCGGGGTAAGAAGTATCCGTAATGATGGTCCTGGCTCTTGTATTATAACGGGTGTTAGCAATATCCTGGAGCGGTGGAAAAGGGCAGTCAATGACTTTTTCTGCGGTCCTGACAACTTTTTGCAGTGATATTTTGTCCTTAGCGGTGCAGCCTGCATACCATGAAGTGATGGAGGCCAATGATTGGTTCGAGACATGTCGTCATCAATGTGCAGCTGCGCAAACCACCACCCCGGGAAAACAGCTGCCATTAACGATTAAGAGAGGACAACAATGGCTTCCAAACAGATCAATGCTTGGACTTTTGAGCAAACCTTTTTAACATTATTGAATACAGTTTTCTGGTTGCTGCAATATTCATTCGATGTCTTCAAGCTGAAATAAACAAGCACAAACCATTGTTTGCGCTCTCCATTGTTTTTGCCTGTGTGTGCAGTGCACGCTAGCTGCGGTCGCATTTGCATGACATCACTGGCAAGGTGAGGAGGTGGTGGCCGTAGCAGTGGAGACACACTGCTTTTTGGTGTAGAGCCAAGTAGAGCAGAGCAGAATAGAGTAGAGTAGGGTAGGGTAGATACCGTCGGTGGAAACGAGGCTGTTGGCTACAATGTAAATGAACATACCAGAGCAAGTCGGTGAATGTTTTTGTAGCATTACAAGTGCAATATCTCCCAGATCAAGACAAAAAATGGTCTACATATATGCAGTGAAAGGATATATTCATAATAATAATAGTGTTACCCCACCCACAGAGTGGATAGCCTCCTTTCTAATGTTATAGGTAAGTCTGGCAACAAGGAACAAGCAGGAGTAGTGGCCATAAGAATCATTAAACAGAGGATATGATGGTAAAGTATCCATTGTGCCAATAGATGGTATTCTCATGAGGTACACTTTGAAAGTATGGGAGCTGTATTTTGACATGGAGAGGAGAGCATTACCATTCACTCGCCTCCTTTTTTTGGGACCCATCATCAGTAGTGTTCCTTTGAATCAGTGGGTGTTTCGGCCTTTCAACACCCTCATCAAAGGTGACCAGCTACAGGGTGATCACGCCTGAGCTTGTGTCTTATACCCAATCATAAGAGTTACCCAATTTTAAAAGGTGGTGGGTTATAGCGAGCGGGCAGTGCCCAATCAGGATCTTTCCGCTTTGCCCATATCCACCTGCTGCTTCTCTCGGCTGCTTCAGAGACTGATCTTATTGTCTGCCGCAGAGCCTCTTCATGAATCCCAAGGAGCTTCAACAGGCTAATGGTGGAAGAAGCCACAAACGCTCTGCATCCCACTTCAGCCGGATAGACTTTTGTATTCCACCCTTTCTGTTGAGCGTCTGCTGCCAGGTCTGTGTTGCGCAGTTTCTTGCGCTCATAGGCCTCCTGCGTTGCATTCTCCCATGGGACAGTGAGTTCCATGATGAACACAGTCTTCAGTGAAGATGACCAGAGTACCATGTCTGGCCTCAAGGTGGTAGCTACAATTTGTGGGAAGATTAGCTGTTGGCCAATATCGACAAGTAGCTTCCAATCTCTGGCCGTGGCTAGATGTCCAGCTTCTAGTTTGGCAGAGGGTTGGTTGGGGTTTTTCTGACCTTCTCGGATAAATGTTGGTGCTATGATGGAATTAGTCTTTCTCGGGTATTTGATGGTATTTCTCTTGCTCCTCAATGGCTGCTGCCAGACTCTTGAGGGCCTGGTTGTGCCTCCAGGTGTAGCGGCCTTGTGTGAGGCTGGTCTTACAACCGGTCAGGATGTGTTGCACAGTTGCTGGAGTTGAGAGGGCGCAGGGTGGGTCCTCTCCATACCACTGGTGGAGGTTTTTTGATGGGAGCACATCTTAAGTTGCTCTAATGATGAAGCTGATGTAGCTTGCTTCCATTTTCCAGAGCTCTCTCCAGCTGAGTTTTCTTCCTTCCAGCCCCTCCCACCTCATCCATTGTCCTTGTTTGGCAAGCGAGACAGCCTTAGCGCTTCTTTCCACCTCCTCTTGACGGCGCACCTCTTCCACCACCATTTTTTTCCTCCACGAAAGCCACCAGGAGGCCCCCAAGCTCTATAGTCTCTACCTAGCTCTGTCCTCTCTTTAGCTCTGTAGTCTTGCATGAGGATGATTAAAATGTCCTGCCGTTATCTGTCTCTAATATTTGTTTATTACATGCTCTTTATGCTTAAAAAAAATAAACATAGATAGAAACAAAATAAAATGTGATAATGAGCAGTGGCTGGTGTTTTTGTGACTACATCACTGTGTGAGAATGATTAACAGCTGCCAATCTACCTTTTCCGTTAGCGAGAGTACTAAACAAAACAGACGCCGTAATGGTATCAAAAAGTTATCTCAGCGGCGCGGGAAAACGGAAGAAAAAGAAAACTGAAGAAGAAAAACGTTGAAAGGAGAAAGGTTGGCACTTGTTGGCGGCAAAACTCCTATTTTATTTAATTTTTAACAAGTTTGTTTATTTGTTTTGCTAGCCACTTCGCTAGCCTCTGGCATTTATTTATAGATGTTAATCTTCCCTTGTCCAGCTGCTAGTTCAACTAGTATACTATGTAAATTAATGTAGAAAATGCTTAAAAGTGACACATAACAAGACAAGATACACTGTACATAATTGTTTTATATAAAAACAGATACATTTTAATATTCTGTATTACTGCACTATTACTGTAATTTCACTCATGGTCTATTTGCTTGATAACCTTTGCCATTTGCCAAAACACTGTCAAAGAGGACTGTCAACTTAAGATATTTAATTGAACTGTAGTCTGTTTTGCTCATAAAAAAGGGCCAGGTTTAAAAAAATCAAATAATCGATATCGAATCGATTTTCCTATAAATTCTTTTTTTTTTATTATTAATTTTGAAGGCCTTTTTTTATCTTAGTTTTTTTTTTGCTGTTCACATGAATTTAAATGTATGTTCTGACTTATTGTACTTTAAGACAATTTAGAATAATTGTAATTTATATTCACAAATATTGAATTAGAATTATGAAAATATTTTCATCTCATCCTTACTGATGTCAATATTTGTGTAACACTAAAGTGATCAGCTCACGTTCGGTGTTACTTTTATTAATAAACTAAATCACTTAATCAGTTACTTCATCCGCAAAATTTTATTTGAAATTAAATGTTCGTGGAGTTCTTATCATATCATTCATAATTAAGAAGAATGGATGTTCCATAATTAATATTGATTGAATTGAAGTGAATCGAATTAAACTGAACTCTTGTGAATCGAAATTGAATTGATTGAGGAAATTTTAATCAATTACCAGCCCTATCATAAAGTGTATAAGATTGTGGTATCTTAGAAGACCAACTAAAGGGTTAGGAATCTCTTCATTGTAGTTTGGCAAACTAGGGGCCCCCAAACAGCATCTTGCCAAGGGCCCCCATGAAGCTAGAAACGGCCCCGCCTACCGGACCATCCTATGTCAGTGAATCAATCTCAAATAACCAGTTCAGAAGTGGAATCAAATCCTCAACATATTGCAACTAGTCGTCCTGTGCCTGCAGCTGAAAAACAACCCCATAGCATGATGCTGCCACCACCATGTTTCACTGTAGGGATTGTATTGGGCAGATGATGAGCAGTGCCTAGTTTTCTTCATGCATGCCGTTTAGAATTAAAGACAAAAAATTCAGTCTTCATTGCATCAGACCAGATCATCTTGTTTCTCATAGTTTGAGAGTCCTTTGTGTTTTTTTTCTTCTGGCAAACTCTATTTGGGCTTTCACATGTCTTGAATTGAGGAGAGGCTTTCGTCAGGCCTCTATGCCATAAAGCCCCGACTGGTCTGAGGGCTGGAGTGATGACTTTTTGAAACTTTCTCCGATCTCCCTACTGCATCTTCGGAACTTAATCACAGCGATCTTTGGATTTTTCTCTACCTCTTTCACCAAGGTTTTTCCCCCACGATTGTCAGTTTCGCTGGATGGCCATGTCTAGGAAGAGTTCTGGTGGACCCATACTTCTTCCATTTAAGCACTACATTCGTAGTCACTGTCATTTGCTCTGACATGCACTGTAAGCTCTTATGTATATAGTCAGGTGTGTACTTTTCCCAATCAAGTCCAAACAGTTTAATTATTCATAGTTGGACTCCATTGACAGAGTTGAACCCTCTAAAGGATGATCACAAGAAATGGATAGCAAAATCTCCATTTCAGGTTTTTTTCTCTCAAGATGGGGTGTTGAGTGTACATTAATGTCAAATAAAATTAACTTTTTAGATTTTAGTAAATGGCAGCAATATAACAAATAGTGTGAAATTTAAAGGGTTCTGAATATTTTCCGTACCCACTGTACTGTTCATCGGAATTTTCATTTATTAAATACCTGCCTTATTGCACTTTAAGACAATTCGGAATCTTTTTCATTTACATTTACAATTATCCATCCACCCATTTTCTTAACCGCTTATTCCTCTCAAGGGTCACGGGAGTGTAAAGCATAAAAAAAAAAAAAAATTGGGGGAAATGAAGGACAATTTGTTGGGCTCTTGTTCCTCTCATATTGTCTGCTTGTAGTGATGCAGCCTCCTGTGGGCGTCATGGTGACACAAATGGGCCACGACACAGTGAGAGTGATGTGGCTGCCAGTAGAGGATGTTCTGTTGTACCACTTTGAAGTCCAGAACATTGATGAACCCAACGATGAACCAACAGCGTATAACGTTTCCGACACCAGCGTGGATCTGGATAGCGTTCTCACATGTTCTACATACGATATCAGTATCGTCATTCAGCTGGTTCCTGGAACTGAGCGAGCCCACACTCAACACATACACTACAAACAGTAAGTTGGCATTATCACTCGAATGCTTTTCAAAAGGCTGATGGTAGAGCTACAACGATGAAGGGCTGCGTCCAAAGCTCAGCGGCTACATGCTACAAACACTCGACATGCGCTGCTTGGAACGAGCATGCACAACGTCGTTACGGCAGATTGATTGACGGGATTGAGAAGTAATCATTAAGATGATCCACCCGGAAGACGCAGGACAAAATACCCTTGAATACACCTTTAACTAGCCATCCATCCATTATCCGAACCGCTTATCCTCACGATGGTCATGGGCGTGCTGGAACCCCTGGGTACAGCCTTAACTGGTTGCCAGCCAATCTCTGGGTTTTTAACTATTTCATAAGAATAAATACAACTACTTTCATTTGTTGACACTCCATTCTCATTAATACCCAAACTTTGAAAACTACTTAACTACTTTCCGGCAAGTATAATAATAATAAAAAATAAATAAATAATAATAAACTTAAATTCAATTTCAATTCATCCATCCATCCATTTTCTTAACCGCTTGTCCTCACAAGGGTCGCGGGGGGCGCTGGAGCCTATCCCAGCTGGCTTCGGGCAGTAGGCGGGGTACACCCTGAACTGGTTGCCAGCCAATCGCAGGGCACACAAACAACCATCCGCACTCACAATCACGCCTATGGACAACTTGGAGTGTTCAATTAACCTGACATGCATGTCTTTGGAATGTGGGAGGAAATCTTACAACTATGAATATTTTCTGATGATAAATGTAATGGATCAAACTGTAGCATTAATCCTATCCTGTTTAACTTGCAGAGTTAACTCCAGGTCCCGCTGTATCAGTGGACTACAGCTGCGCCTCTCAGTCTGTCATGGTGCAATGGACAGCAGTGTTTGGGGCAGACTCTTACAAGGCCAAAGCGATAGACCAGAATGGCACATTGCTGACATGTACCAGCCAGGACACCAGCTGTCACATTAGCGGATTGAGCTGTGGCCAGACACTCATGGTACATGTCACACCCATGGCCGAAAACAACAACACGTGGGCTACCTTCCAGACTGGTGAGAAAATGCATGATAGTGCAATTAACTTCAAACACTTATTTACAGTACAGTGGAACCTCAGAGTTTGAACGTCTAAGCCGAACATACCTTGAAAACGGGTAGCCGAGTGAAGCCGAGCAATGCTGAATGCTCACGTTGCGGTAGTTGAGACGATGCACTGCTCATTTCCAGTCAGATCGTGAATACACACGGAGGTGCTACAACCTCGCGACTCACGAGTGCATTTAGATTTTTCCACGACAATTTTCATCGCCATGGGCCCAAAGAAAGACAACAGTGCCAGTGGCAGCAAAGAAAAACATACAGTGCTACGAACCACAGTGGAATTAGGAAGGAGATTATCGCGCCGTTGTAACTACCGTGACTACTTCTGTAAATACTGGACCAACTTTAGCTGTTCAACAATGTGCCTGACCTTAGACAACGCACACAAGGACCGCTTAGTAGTCTAACAATATGCCCAATGTAAAATACACAAACTCAGCACTGAACTAAAGCTAGCGTTAACATAGCATTTATCATCCACTGATGCCATCATACCACAACAGGTAAGTTAAGGTATTTTTATTGTTTAAATACGGTACTGGACTGTTAACGTAAAAAACATAAATAGAAATTAAAATGGGATTTTTCTGTTTTTGGAACTTGGGAACGGATGAATTGCATTTACATTATTTCCTGTGGGAAAAAATGTTTTGGAGGTTCGGACTTTGATCACACACGAATTAGGTTCAAACTCCGAGGTACCACTGTATATGCAAACAGTAACATAGACACTTGGCATGGTTATATGTCCCAAAAGTCACAAGCTTTAAATATCAAAACTATTTCTTGGTTGATCGACATTCCCACCCTTAGCTATGATCAGAGGCGTAGTTTGCCATTCGGCAAGGCAGGCAATTGCTTGGGGCCCCTTAGCCAGCAGGGGCCCCCATAGGGCCAACAGATTTGACACAAACCGCTTAACCTTCACATTAGCAGTGCAGCAATGACAATTGACCGTCTCAAATTCCCAGCTGATTATGTTTTTTTTTTAATGATCATGAATAGTAGTAAAGCTTTTATTTTAAATGACCATGGTGTTTTTGTTTTTTAAACAACCATGTAAGTAAGGCGTTTTTTCTAAACTACCATGTTATAGTAAAGCATTTAAAAAAAAGATGACCATAAGGCATCTTTTTTGTTGTTGTTTTTTTTAACAACCATGTATATAGTAATGTGTGTGTTTTTTAATTCACCATGTATAGTAAAGCATTTTTAAAAAGATGACGATGTATCGTAAGGCGTTTTTTATTTTTTAAACAACCATGTAAGGCTTTTTTTTAAATGACCATAAGATTAGTAATTTTATTTTCCTGTTTTCTGACTCACTTAAAAGGATTCTTACTCAAGTTAAACAAACTAAACAAAAAAAGTCACTTGAATGAAGCCAATTAATGGTAATTGTTTATTGAAGATGTGCAATTTTAAAATGACGTACTATGTATAATACGAATGGCTGCCGGGACACCCAATCCCTTCTTGCTTGGGGCCCCTGGGAAATGTTGCTACGCCACTGCCTACGATGACGAGTTCTGCTGTATGTCATGACCTAAAGAACAAGCGGTCAAAATGAAATTCCTCCACAGGGTGTACAGGCTCTCCCTTAGAAATAGGGTGAGAAGCTGGGCTATCTGGGAGGGCATCAGAGTAGAGATGCTGCTCTTATGCGTCAAGATAAGCCACGTGAGGTGGCAGAAGAATCTGATTCCTCATGATGCCTCTTTGGTGATGTGCCCACCAGAAGGAAGCTCCCACATGAAGGAGTCATGCCATATCACATTACAGAATAAACTGTCAACGTTCAGTATTATATTAAAAACGTTGGATTTGTGCTCCCACTTTTGTGTAGAAAAGAAAGAACAAAATAGCTTGCCATATTGACGATTGTGTAGAACTGAAGATGACACATGTCTACCATGAAGAGTAACACACTATGATATGAATCAGTCAAATGAATGGCATGGGCCCACAATATGCAGTGTTTGGTTATTGATTTTCATTTTGGCAGGTTGTGAAGCTATAGGCCGAAAATGGGCTTTCACCTTGTGGTCACGCCATCAAATGTTAGGTTCACTGCTCCATCCTAAATACTCATATCACATGTCACTCTTGTTTTGGGAGCCATTTGTTGCTTTCTATCTGGCTACAATGCCAAGTTGTTTTTCGATGGCATACTTTGATCATGTGAAATGAGAAAATAAAAAAATCTCAACATCATAAATTTAAACTATTTTCAAAAGCAAAATTAAACAATGTAAACACTTTTTTTGTTTTTATAATTTTGACAAATATTTGAAAAAAACATTCAACTGTTATATTATCAGAAGTTATGAGTTCTAAGATGTTAGTAATGTATTAAATATAATTATTGTACACATTAAGGCACAATACAAATTGTTCTTCACATTCATTTGTTTTGTGCGATAGTAGACATATACAGTAGCTTCTTTGGGAGTACTTGTTTTCCTATTTCCCAAGACCACGTTTATTTGTGTGCAACGGTAGGTGTCTCCTATGAAACCTGGGTCTCCCATTAAACTTAATTTTTATCACATTGTGTTCTGTACATCCTGCCTAGAATGACCTTGTGTTGAACCTGAAACCTCATACAGAGGAACACAAAGCCACAGTATAGTACAATCTCAGCATTGGGATTAGAGCTGCTTTCATGCTCGATTTTTCTTTAACACCTATTGTTGTGATTAATGACGGATAAAAAAAAAAAGGTGGTTTGCGTCAGGTGTAAAAACTGTGCCCAGAAAAACATGTGACTAACGGTGCCGATCACTGATGGGACGAGTCGCAAGTACTGTTGTGATTAATAAAAACATTCAACAAAAAAAACATTTGTAATTGTAATTTCTCTTTGTAATTGTAATTTCTCTTTTTCAAGTTCCCTGTCCCCCTAAGAACCTGGAGTTGTTGCGAGATTGTTCCAGTGAAGTCAACATATTTTCCTGGGAACATACAAACAACACAGACCATTACATGGCCAGGGCAGTAGACTCCAAGGTACATGGCTATGTGGTTTGTTTCAATGATAAATGGTTGTACATACTGTTAGAGGGTTTTCACAATACACATTTTCATGTCTTGTCTCATTCTAGGGAGAGGTTCAAGAATGCCTGATAGTGGACAACTCGTGTTATTTCATAAATACCATGTGTGGAAGACACTACTATTTCGCAGTGTACGCCATCTCTGGGCAGTGCAAGAGCCAGACAAGTTCAACAGTTGATATTCACACAGGTGTAATGATGCTAAAGTGAATATGACAACCTATTTCATCATGAATGTAATGTGTTATCAATGAAACTTATTTGCTTGCCTTCAGCACCCTGTATACCCCAAAACCGGCAAACCTCGGCAGACTGCAACTCGAACCTTTTGGTCAGCAAGTGGTACCTTGCTGAGGGTACGCTACGTTACACAGTGGAGGCTTTTGGCAATAAGGGACGCAGCCATTACAATTGCAGCACACTTTCAAACAGCTGTGCAATAGAAAATGTTCCCTGTGGAGAGTACTTGACCATCTTTATCACAGCCTTTGATGATGAATGCGCAAGTCCGAGGATGCTGGGACCCGTTGCTGAGACAGGTTAGGCCATTTATTTGTCACATACGTTATGGGCCAATTATATCAAAAGAACATGACCTACAGTATACTAGCCCTTTATTGGGCAAAAGAGGATGACAAGAACACATGCCACAAATGTGGCCTAAAAGCCTGAACATGTTCTTCAAACTGGAATGAATAATCACATTGTAGGCAATAGCTTAACTCATTAATCAATTACTGTAGTTGTGATTGATTTAGATTGTTGACTGAGTATAAAAATTAGATGATTCTTATATTTTGTCCTCCCCTGTCCTCTAGTCCCATGCACGCCTCATAATGTGACTGCAGTCAGGGAATGTGGCGCTGACTCCGTCACAGTGACCTGGGCATTGTCAGGCAGTACTCTTTTCTACGTTGCCATGGCGATAGACAGCAGTGCCGTCATCCGCAGCTGTAACACAATGGATCTTACCTGTACGATCGCTGGCTTAAAGTGCAGCACGATTTATACTGCATACGTTGTTGGCTCCAACTTCAAGTGTAACAGCACACAAAGTGAGGCGGTCACCATAGACACAGGTGATGTCACTCTTTGTTAAAGTACTTTTTGACTTGTGTATCTCTTAACAATATCGAGTATCATGCATACATAATATGCTTTTGCATTTTCATTAAAGTGAAATGTCCGACCTTTGTTTTTTCAGCGGCTTGCGCCCCGAGAAATGTCACTGCCGCTTTGGATTGTGAAGCCAATGAGGCTATCATCTCATGGCATGGCCAACCTGAAATTAAATCTTACACCGCCAACATTGTGGATGATGATAACAGACTTCTCAGCTGCAGTTCAACTACAACCACGTGCAGGGTACCAAACCTGAAATGTGGCCAACTCTATACTGTCACCGTCTGCCACCATGATAGCATCTGTCCTAGCATGCCTTCTCAACCCATCTACATCAAATCTGGTAGGGTTTCATTTGAGAGTACACATCACCATTGTTTCATTATATTTGCCCCATAAATGGTAAATGGACTGCTTCTTATATAGTTATATATATACTTATATACTATATGGTGACCAAAGCGCTTTACAATTTAAACCTCACATTCACCCATTCATACATATATGGAGGACCAAAACTGCCAACATTTTAAAATAAATAAATGACTAAATAAATAAATAATAACCATAATTAAATAAATAAAAGGAAAAATTATTACAAAGATAAACAACAAACAAAATAAAAAATAAATAAATAAATATCACAATAAATGTCAACATAAATACAAAAATAAAATATAAAAATAATTAAGTATTAATCAATTAATAAAAATATTTCATGCTGCAGATGCTCTGCCAGGACAAAAATGCTTTTCAAATAAGCGTATCTTGGGTTGGGCTCCGCTGTTGCAAACTGCCTTTCAATTGGTCGAGTGAGCAGGTCGGCGAACAAGGAAGTCTCGCCGACTTGCATTGGAGAGCTCCACAGCAATGGACAACTACCTTGTCCACTGTCACCTCGACTTGTTGTCAAGCAACTCAAGTCGCAAGTTGTGTTGACAGTAGACAAGATAGTCGTCCATTGCTGGAGCTCTCTATGCAAGCCGGCAGTGGATTATTTTTATTTTTGAAGGACGTGTACCAAAATCATTTCTCAAAGGACTGTTTTGTTAGTAGTGAAAGCCTGTTCAGAGCTGGATTTGCAACACATTTAAACATAATGGATTGGTCCCAACAGTGTGACACGACTGCAAACGGGAAAGATGTAAGTTTAACATTTTTGATTTAGCCTTCCTTCCTATCCTTTCTAATAAGAGATGTGCACCTTATACCATATTACTAGTGTATTTTTAGTGCCTAAAGTGGGAACTACATTTGTCGTTTGGAGTTTGTTTGGTTACAAGAGGTCTGATATGACAAAGCAGACGATGGTTGGATAATATGAAGCGGTTGCGTATTGTTTTGTCAAAATACAAACCGCAGTGGTTAATTTGCCGTGACTGGCAACTCGCCACCTACATGACTTTGTGATGCTAACCGACAGCTATGTGGTCTCGACGAGACGGCTTGCACGTTGCGACTGCGCAGTGGCCTAAATGTTCACATTTGTAATATTCATAACCGCTTGTAAATGTCTACAAGCATTCAGCAAATGGGAGACATTCACGGCAAAACAACGTTCACGGGAGATTTGCCGGTTACGGCACAACATAGTCTCTGTAGCAACGTTATGCTACTTTTTCTTATGGTAAAACATTATGCCCCTTTTCCACATATTAAAATAGTCCTCAAATATGTAAAATATATTTTTCATTTCTTCTGCTCACCTGGCCAGTCGTTTCCATTCACAGCATTAGCACATGGCTACCATGACCAAAATCACTGCCCCTTCGAGAGAGAAGGGTATGGCCTAGGCGTGGCCTGGTGCAACTATTTACATAAAAGTGAATTTTGACGAATGGATGTCACAGACATGTCTTTTACACATTTGAGAACTATTTTAGTATGTTGAAAAGTTGAATATGAGACCTTTAAATACAGTGGCTCACAGTTACAAGCCTGAAGTACATTTTCATACAAATCTTACAGTATACATGTACAAGTTTACTGAATAGCATTTGATAAATTTGGAAAAAATTTTTTTTTGCAATAATTGACTTATAGATTCGTATCGGAATTAATCGAATCGTGAGCCAGTGGCACACTCCTAATAAATACGGCCCTGGTTTTTGCCTAAACGTTCAATACTCCCTGGGTCTCATTGTTATTATATTATAATTTTTTGCTCCGCAATCTTTCTTTTTTTTTTTTTAGCAGCTCAACACTTGCCACTCAGCTAAAGTTCTGGGCCACCGTCAGCCAGTGCACAGTCTGACAGCCATAGTAAATGTTGCAGTGCACTCTGCCTCCCATTTGCCGCACAACAAAAAACTGACAATTTCAAACCCGCCCGGACGCCCAGAAAGAATGTAATAAAGTGAAGATCTCCCTGTAAAACAGCCTAATTGCTCACAAAATCAAGCTAGCAATAGCAATGCCAAACACCATGTAAAGTGAAACAGCTAGTTAATCGAAGCACATCCACAAAGTCAATCTTTCCTTTTGCTCCATTCTTTGGGAAAAGTACGAATAATTCTTTGTCGCTTACTTTGCTGAAGATCCGGTAGCTAAGGCGTTGGTCTCCCATCCTTCAAAAGATGCCGTTTTATATATATATATATATATATATATATATATATATACAAAATTAGGTTTTGCCAAAAGCTGTCATTAACTTGAGCTATGGTATCCCAGAAGCGGTTAAAAAACAAAACAAAAAACTTGAGGGCAACAACACGGCAAAAAACATGGGGTCACACAAACACTGAATTGTGATGTCAAGAAGGGGGCCACAAAATATCCTGCGGGGCACAAATGGCCCCCGGACCGTGAGTATGAGACATGGGTCTCAATGTAAAAGTGATGCACTAAAGTTTTTTTAACTAATTCTTTGTAATAAAACATTGAAGGGAAAAAAAAAAACATTGTTTGATATGTCCTCATGAAACCTCTTACATAAGGATATGTTGTTGTCCTGAACTGTTGTACGAATCCAGGTGCCCAACAATTTGTAAATAAAGGGCGGGATCAGCCTGAGAAGTCTTCCTTGTTTATACTACAGCCTTCCCTGCTTCGCAAACATGTTTTTGAGAGTGTCTGGGAGTGGGCTTGGACAGCCCAGTTTCTCACGCTCACAACTTTTTGCTAATGAATAAAAAACGGAGCGGCACGCGGTCCGGACAGAGTCAGCTGTGGAATACGTACGATTGCCCAGCCGTTTTGCAGCTCGTTCTACCCGGACCGTAGGCTCTCCGGTCTAGTGTCAAGGTAAACGCTGATGATGATCATATTATGCTGCTTAACGTTGTAGTGTATTGATTGCTGTTTGCGGGGAATAAAATGTATAATTATTCTAGCAAATAGAGTCGTGATTGTTGCTGTTTGCGGGGAAGGAAAGGTATAATCATTCTAGCAAATCGACTGTTTGCGGGGTATGAAAGGTATAACCATTCTAGCAAATAGAGTTGTGATTGTTGCTGTTTGCGGGGAATGAAAGGTATAACCATTCTAGCAAATAGAGTTGTGATTGTTGCTGTTTGCGGGGAATGAAAGGTATAATCATTCTCGCACAGCGCAGGTGTTGATTACTGTTTGCGGGGGATAAAACGTACGATTATCCTAGCACAGTATAAATGTTGATTGCTATATGCGGGGAATAAAAGACACATTTATTCTAGCAAAGGTTTATCAAGTCTGTGTATTCATTGTTGCCGCCGACCACTCACGAGCCTGCATAAAAAAATATATAAAGGTGAAGTAGTGTTTTCCACAAAACAAACATTAATCAATTTCTACTGTATGTATTTAGAATCAACTACATGGTTCTTTTTCTAAGATTTGAAAACAATTATATAACTCTTGCCTGTGTCAGCCCCTTGTATTGGGCAGAATGTTGGCAACGCCTTAAACTGCAGCACCAACATGCTGACCATCACCTGGACTTCCATGTGCACAATGGCTTACTTACCGTGTGGGAAACAGTATGAGATGACAGTCACAGCCCTCAGCAACACTCGTGAAGGACCAAGCAGCCTTCCAGTGACAATTAGTTCTGGTGAGACTGAATATTAAATGAAATTCCACGCATCAAGTGTTTTGGTCTTCAGGTTCAATCGTCTGAAATTATACTGATGGTTTTCCCATTTCTGTGTTGTCTCAGCTCCTTGTGTTCCTGTTAATGTCCAAAGCATTGTAGAGTGTTCTATAAACACAGTGCATACCTCATGGGATCCAGCTGCTGGTGCACTGTTGTATGTCTCCACCCTGACTGGAGGGCAGAGTTACATTTCTTCCTGTTCTACATTGGCGCAAACTTGCCAATTCCCAGGCCTACAATGTGCTAACACATACATGCTAAGTGTGGTTGCTCAGAACAACATGTGTAACAGCTCTGAGAGCTCTCAGATATCTTTGACAATTTGTAAATGTTAATTTGTAGTCTATTCAAGAGTTGTTTAAAGAAAAAATAACAACCTAAAATGACTGATATCTCTGCATTCATCTCCAGCGCCCTGTGAGCCTACAAGTGTAGAAGTTTCCTTCAACTGCGTTTCTGGCGTGGCGACAGTTATGTGGGAGCACAGCTCTAGATCTCAATATTACACAATCCTGGCTGAAGGCAATGGACACAGTTACACATGTACTTCCACCATGAATTATTGTGAGCTGAGCCAACTAATATGCGGGGATGACTACATTGTTACGGTACTGGCAGAGAATGGGGACTGCACGAGTGCCGTCCATGCTCAATCTAATGTCACAACAGGTACAGATGGAAATAATTGACAGACAACGCAACCCAACAATGCTGGGCTGCATACTCTGATACAATGACCTTGCAAATGCCAAACAGGAGTGGGTGGAATTGATGACATACAGTATACCGTGTTGTGTTTGTCCTCTGCCCAGCACCTTGTCCTCCAAGAATTCAAGCCCACTCACTGGACTGCAACACCAACCAAGCCTTGGTCTCCTGGCTTCAAGATGAAAATGATATAAACGTGACAGTCAGTGCATTCTCCAGCACGGGGCATTTTATTTCCTGTCATTCTACCACCAACCTCAATTGCACCCTGACCGACCTTCTCTGTGGAAACACTTACGTAGTCCATGCTGTTGCACAAGGAACACACTGTTCAAGCAATCCCAGCTCTACCTATGAAATTATGACAGGTTAGCTTGCTAATTGCGAAACATTCTTAATTTAAAGTAAACCTACAGTGCACATGTATGAAAGCTCAGATATTGATTCACTTTCTCACTTTGCAGCTCTCTGTACTCCTACAAATGTGGCCCACACGTACTCCTGTACAACGGGCTTAGCTACTCTGAGTTGGGATGAGACTTGGGGCAGCAAGAATTTCTATGTCCATGTCTATTCTCCAAAACACATGACCTCTTGCAGCTCCACACAGACCAATTGCTCCTTACCCTCACTGGACTGTGGTAGCACGTACAACGTGACTGTAATGACAGTGAGCGACCACTGCAACAGCAGCTTGTCTAGTGTTACACGGATACTGACAGGTAAGAGAAGAATCATTTTGTGGAAGACAAGGTACACATCTAAACTTTCCAGTTATTTTCTCTGATGAGCTCTTTTGCTTTGGCAGTGTATTTTGGATCATTATCTTTGCATGATAATAGATCTCCCAAGCAGTTTGGGAGGATCTTTCTTTAAAGTATCAGTGTGTAATAAATGTCCACTAGATGTCGCTATATCATAGAATGCAGCCGAAGCGCGCGCATTTCAAACTACGCACACTACGGTGGCTCAGAGACCACACTTCGCAAGCCTACCACCAATTCTGTTGCGTGAGCGAACAAGCATATCGGAGAGCGATGGCGACATGGCAGCCGGTGTGAAGCCCGGCGAGTGACACCAAAAAGCTAAGCGAGCCGGTTTTAGCCGGAGCAAGAGCGGCTAGCGGGAATTAATCGGCTAGGTTAAGAAGCTATATTTAAAAAACAAAACAAAAAAACTGTATAAGCTTGTGAGAGCAAAGGCCATAAGCGACAATAGCCCGAATCATGGGACTCAGCGACGACCACCTGCAGGTCACAGCTGTGGAAAGTAAGCGGCGGTTGAACGATTGGGTCTGACAGTAGATGCAAGCACCGTGAGGGCTAACTATGTATATGCGTTGATGTGAGAGAGCTTCTTTTTTTTTTTTTTTTTTTTTGCATTTTATTGAAATCAATAGTTTTTTTATTTATTTATTTTATTTATTTTTTCTTCTAAAGAGCTCAGTATTGTTCATTCGGTAATGTCATCATCATTGCTCTTTTTTTTTTTTTTTAAATATATATATATATATATTTTTTTTTTTTGTATGTGGGTGAGTATGTGTATGTGCGTGCGTGCGTGTATTTGTTAGCTCACCAAAAACCTATTAGAAAAATCCCACACCGTTCACCTAAACCGAACACCGCCGTCAGGAGACCCGAGGGGACCAAAGGAGACAAAGGAAAGTGAAATCCAGCACCGACCAGACACCACCCTACGGGCCACCCACCAGAATTCTTCCCCAACCCCAGAAACATCTAAATTCCAACAAACCAAAAAAAAAAATAATCAGGGAGACCTCAAGAGACCGAAGGAGAGACTGAGAAAAGGAAGGAAGGACAGACGAAGCCGAGTGAGATCCACAGACACCAGCCTCCACCGATTCAATGACCTGAGGAGGAAGCAGATTGTGTCTGAGTTTCGATAGATGCTGGTGTGGTGGATCTGGCATGCATGAAAATCTCCACCAAAGAGGGGAGCCGTCGACCCCTGCCAGGAAAGAGCAAGCGCAACACCTCAGGGGCCCCCAGGCCGCGGCAGCGTCAAAGGACGACCCCCGGGCCCCGCCAGGGCCACCGGCCGGAGAGCAATCCCAGGAGCAGGAGCTCATTATTCATTATTCCCCACAAATTGCATACACATCCCCGCCCCCTTTCCCCCCGCCCACATGTGAAAGTTCTAGTTCTGCTGTATTTTCTTTTAAGGGGAAGTCAACCATAAACATTTCTTGACAATAATATGTTATATGTGACCTCACTAGTCTAAACATGACATTCGGATTAATATTACATTTGTGGAATAAGAATTATGAAGCAAAATCCAGCCGTTTTCATCCATCTCAGGGGGCGGCCATTTTGCCACTTACTTTTGACTGAAGATGCATTATTACAGTTGTTCAGGGCTCAGGCAACAACTAATCACGTATCATCATTTTTCTGAAGCTGAGCTGTGATTGGTTGTTACTTGAGACCTGAGCAACTGTGATGTCATTTTCATGTGACAGCAAGTGGCATTTTGATATTGATAAAAACTGCTGGATTTTGCTGCTTTACTGATATTCCGCTAACGCAATATTAACCAGAATACCGTATTTAGACTAGTTGGGGCTGCATAGAACATATTATTGCCAAGATTTTTGGGGGGGAGTGGACTTCCTCTTTAATTATGTGGTTTTATGTACAGTACCCCCCCACAGATTCATGTTGTGCCCCCACTTTAAATCAGGCTTTCCTATGTTTTCTTTTCTTATCTAAGAAACTCAAGGTGCTCTTCTGTTGGTTATTGTAATTTTATGTTTTTATGTTGCAAATTCATAGTGTGTTTTACATAAATGGCCAATAAAAATGGTTCTGATTTTGATTCACTTGCATTTTTCGCGGGAAAAAAATATTTTTGAAAGACTTTTAAACCTTAGAATTGTTTGCACCTGTGTGTTTAAAGCAAGATTCAAGAGTGTGTTGTCTGATTCAAATAAGCATAGGAAAATTCTCTCCCATTGTCCATATAACAGAAGCCAATTGGCACAATTTGGCACAGTCCTCCTCCATGGCTGAACTGCTAACAAAGCAAGAAATAAACAACAAATATTGACTTAAATTAGTCTTTCCTTGTGTAGTGTGAGTCGGTTTTGGAAAATCCGGCTATCAAATTCACTATAACAAACAAATTACGATGCAGCAGTAATGAGTCCATTTAAACATGTTGGCACAATATCCCCAGTTAGATAAAAGCCTTTGTGTATGAAATCAAGAGCAATGTAGCTTATAGGAAATGTTGAATGTAGCCCAATATACAGTGTACTATTTAGACAGGCTGATTAATATTAATTTTTCATACTTCATTCCCATCCATGTGTTGGTAGTGTCCTGCGTGCCACAGATGGTAAAAGCAGAGATGTCGTGCAGTGACAACACGGGTGTCGTGTCTTGGGAAGAAGGCGAAGGTGTTTCCTCCTACATGCTGCAAGCATTTGGACCTGCTGGTCATAAGATTGAATATAACACAGCATCCAGTTGTCAGCTACCCAACATGCATTGCGGGCAGCATTACAACCTGACAGTGACAGCTCAGGATGGAGGCTGCGATAACAGTCACACCTACCTTAACCTGCAGTCAGGTAACTGTCAACAAAATGATGACCTTTTGAAATGTTACACACTTATTGAGATGCATTCAGTGGCATCACCTCATCTCTCTTCTAGTGCCTTGCAGGCCAACCAATGTTAAAGCTTCTCAGCAGTGCCTCCCACACTCTGCTGCTGTGACATGGGAGCCGGCGAGTGGCGCAGTCTCCTACCGTGTCGTGGGCGTCGCTTTAGATGGAAGTCACCAGACTGAGTGTAACAACACTATGACTTATTGCGATATAAGCAAGCTGCAGTGTGGACAGACCTATAACGTCAGCGTGTTTGGCCAAGATGAGTCTTGTTCCAGTGTGGAGAGTGAAACAACATTTGTGCAGACAGGTACCGTGAGGCAAAAGCAGAATTATTCTACCAGAGTGCACGATTCCATCAGTACTGTATGTACGATGGTGTATTAGGGCCACGTATAAATGGCAGGGGCAATATTCCGACAGAAAAAAATCTCTGAAATTTGCGAGTTTATAAAGTGGCAAATTTCTGACTTTATAAAGTGGCAGATTTGCGAGAAAAAAAAAAAGGAGAAATACACGTAGTGTAGCTATAGCTATGTGAGGATTCGTTGGTGGTTAATGGCACACTGTTTATAAAATGAAAAGGCAGGATAGAGACGGATTCATTCTTAAATTTAAACTTTACTCGTCATGCACGGCAGCTAGAACGACAACACTTCCTGATCCCCTATCAGCTGACTAACACTAACCAATCAGAAGCTAGCATACCTTTAGGTAAATGTAAGTGAATGATGGAGAATAGCAGATTCAACACATCAACTTAAATACTTGTACAAATATATATATATATATATATATAAATGTACAAATATACATTTTAACAAATTAAGTTAAATGCTTGATCGTCAGGGTATAGACCTTTGTGTCGTCAAGTATATTACCCTAATTTAGAGTTTTCATATTTTTCCTTGGGGAATGAAAGGGGGGGGGGGAAGACGTTTGTAGACATGAGTGCGACACCAGTCTTTACGGTGGCATTATGAATGAAACCCATGACTGATTGTCCCCAAAAATTTTGAGTACATGTGGAGTTTTAGATAGTTATTAATAATAATTATTAATTAATTTTATAATTAATTAATTAATATAAGTTAGTAATTATTAGAACAAAGGTCAAAATAATTTCGATAATATTTAAGACAGAAGCGCTGCCGCACACTCATATTATAATAATAATAATGATGCATATTCATCGGAGGAGCGGGTACAGTCTGATCACGGAGAAGACACTGGTTCTTGACTACGATGTCACCATGAATGGAGTGGATAAGATGGATCAGAACATCTCTTACCACCCGGTATAGCAACTGAAGGACATGAGGAAGCCAGACGTAACACCACCGTAACATGATCCTGATATTAGACTTTATGGCAACACACACTGCAGTATATACTTGCTATTCCCCGGAAAAAACGGCCGGCAAGAAAGTGTAGCTTCTGCACGCGAAGAGGCAATCGCAGTGAAACTAATCTGTTGTGCAAATCTTGTTGCGTCTCCTTGCACGCAGGGGAGTGTTACGCAAAAAGAAAAACTGTCGTTGAAACATCCACATAATTGTAAATAGTACCACAGTTGCACACATTTGTAAATAGTTTGCCAAATTGTTACACTGTTGAATGTAAATAAACGTATTTTGCTATCAAAAAACACTTTTTCATTCTTGGTGGTAGTGTTTTATAGAAGTAAAGCACTATTTAGGTGTTTGTGGCATCATTCATGGACAAAAAGAAGTGTAAAATTCACTAGAGTGCATGAAATAATATCGTTTCACTAAAAGCTTGATTTCTCCGTATTTTGGTCCAAAACAAGCGCATTTGGGTGAAACTAACCATTTTTTATTATTGATTACTAAAGAACGGAATAAGGTAGAAACAAACTTTTTTTCTGATGAAAGTTCAATCTTTGTTTCCATAGTCCAAACAGAACATTTTCTGTGGACCTTGAAAGATCAGTCAAAATGCTTAAATCGGCTGGCACTGACAGCATCCCTTTTCTGAAAACGTCTGGCAGTCAAAGAGTTAATAACAATAAAGTGCCTGTAAGAAACCTATGAAGTGACAGTTTCTTTGAATGGAACTAAAACTATACTGTGGCTATACAAAGTTACAAACAAAAGTTCACACAGAAGACAGGACAACAAGGTTGAGGACTACGACTGACTGGCTAGAGTGACTGACGAAAACACTTTGGCACAAGGAGGGAGATGTAGACCATTTAACACATGAGGGTAATGGGAAACAGGTGGACACAATCAGGGTTGACACTAACACCACATGAGGAAGGGCAAGTGACCTGAAACGAAAGGAGTCCGAATTTTCCAAATAAAACAGGAACTGACAAGACAACCTTACCGCGGTGTGACAGTACTACCCCCCAAGGAATTGCTGAACCTTCTTGCGGCTACTTTTAGCCGGATCCATCTGTACCTTCCCAGGGGCTATGACAAAGCCCAGGAAGGAGATGGTTTTGGCATGAAAAACACTTTTCTCTGCCTTGACATAGTTTGGTCTTAAGCAGTCTATGTAGAACCTTGGAAACATGGATTTGATGCGTGGCTAGGTCTGACGAGTATACAAGTATGTCGTCCAAATAAACAAACTGGTCCAGAAAGTCTTTCAAAACATCATTAATCATGGCCTGGAAAACAGCAGGAGCATTAGTGAGACAGAAGGGCATGACTAGGTACTCGTAATGGCCACTAGGTGTATTAAACCCTGTTTTCCATTTATCCCCTTCCCTGATCCTAATGAGATGGTATGCATTGCGTAGGTCCAATTTGGTAAAGATCTTAGCTTGTTGAATATTTTCAAACACGGACGACATGAGAGGGAGGGGGTAACGGTTTTTGATTGTAATGTCATTAAGGAGGCTATAGTCTATACAAGGCCGTAAGGAACCATCCTTTTTCCCCCACAAAAAAGAAACCCGCTACCGCTGGTGATGACGAAGGACGAATCAGTCCAGCCTTCAGGGAAGTTTCGATGTATTCCTTCAGGGCCGCCTCCTCTGGTCCTGAAACAGAATATAAACGGGCCTTGGGAATGGTGGAACCTGGAATCAGCGCTATTGCACAGTCATAGGTACAATGCAGTGGGAGCGACATGGCTTTGGTCTTGTTGAATACCTCCTGGAGGTGATGGTAGCAAGGAGGCACGATGCTCAGATCTGGGTATTCTGAGTACTCAAAATGAATGTCACAGTCAGTCAGAAATGCCTTGCATTGTCCTGGCTCCCCAGAGAATCGCTCAGGGAAGGCTAGCTTGATCCCCGACCCGGCATACGGCACGGGCGGAATCGGCATGGCTGCTTAAGTCTCTGACATGGCAGGAGGGCTAGTGGTGAGACGCAGGTGATCCAGAAGATCCCGTACCTGTGCTGTGATCTGGTCCATTTGCACTGCCATGGCTGTCTGAAATCCCTCTTGCTGGGAGAGACGGGCTTCCTGAACTCGCAGCGCTGCGGCCATTTGCTCCCTCTCTGCTGGGTCCATACTGGCTAAAGTGTACTGACAAGGCGTGGCAGATTTAGGACTCAGGCGCAGAGATAGGAGTTTGCCGCCAAGGCAGATATTTATTAAACATAAAACTCCTCGTCTAGAGGGAAAAACAAAGGCTATAAAATGTTAAACTTAAGGCGCTCCAAAAGGGAGAATGTCTAAACTACAAACCAATCAGAATCACTCCTAAACTAGAACTATACTGTGGCTATAAAAAGTTCACACAGAAGACAGGACAACAAGGCTGAGGACTACGACTGTGACTGGCTAGTGTGACTCTGACGAAAACACTTTGGCACAAGATAGGGGAGACGCAGACATTTAACACATGAGGATAATGGGAAACAGGTGGACACAATCAGGAATCAGGGTTGACACTGACTCCACATGAGGAAGGGCAAGTGACCTGAAACGAAAGGAGTCAGAATTTTCAAAATAAAACAGGAAATGACAAGACAGTAAAAGCACAGACAAGACAACCTCACCGCGGTGTGACAGTGTGGAAGAATAAGCGTCAACACTTGAAAGGACTACTTTCTGGTTCGAGAGCTGAAGGTGGACTGGAGTTATTGCTTTTCATGGATTTGAATCACACCTTTAATTGAAATGGCTGAAAGAATGCTTAAAAGCTCCATGATCGCTATGGAACTGTATTCCGTATCATATTTTCAAAAAGGTTGGTGGGCTGGATTTTCTGTTAAAATGTGATGATAACATTGCAAAGTTACCTATAAGCTTTCGAATTTTCATCAGCAGGCCCGTTTAGCATGGACAATGTGTTACTCCCGTAACTTCGCTCCTCATAGCGCTATTATATTATATGGAACAACTCAAACATTGTTAAAAGGAACAAGTCTTTATATTTGCAACATTGGGTTAATAATGGTATTATTTATTTAACTCAATTAATTACTTATGAAACTTTTCTAAGAAAATTATTTTCTTGTCAAATCACAATAATTCTATTTTGTTGTGAAAAGCATATTGGGTGGTATATTAGAATTGATGAAAAGTTATACAGGTGAAGAAGTAAATATGATCCTGAATTCAACTTTTTATATTAAAGGTATTGATCTTTGAGTAATCAATGGAGGCTACTAACAGTCATATTAGAAAATGCTTATATAATCATAATAAGAGTAATTACTCATGGGAAATTCTTCTGGAACTCTCAATTTGGAGTTATAAATTGGCATAAAACATGGCTTGCTCCTTTTGAATGTTTTATAAGAAACAAAGTACGGGAAATACATGTAAAAAACATTGTACAACATATATCCTAGAAATTTATATTTGTCAAGATTTGTTAATTTACATCATAGATATACATTTTGTAAAACTGATTAAGAAAGTGCAATTCATCTTTTTTATGATTGTCCTTTTAGTATCAGGTTCTGAAATGATGTAGAGAAATATATTTTTCAAACGCCCTGAAGACTGAGGGTAAAAATAATATTGCTTGGTTTGCATGCACAGATACAAATATTTTGGTTTGGTTTGGTGGGCGGGTGCGCCTCCTGCCCCCACCTGGTTGGGAAGGGCCCCGCTGGTCACTCCTCTTAACTCACTGCACTAGTTTTGCACAATACACTTTGTTAATAGACACATAGGGCACATAACACACTTGGAGGGGAGACACCGTCTTCGCCCTACAACTCCCCTCCAATTTTAATGCACCACACACACACACACACACACACACACACACACACACCCCCACACACACACACACACACACACACACACACACACACACACACACACACACACACACACACACACACACACTTATATATACACTGGGTGGGGTCACATTCACGGTTTTGGGGTAGAGTTCGCCAGTCAGTAACAGGGTTAGCTTTCACTAAGGACGCTGGCGTGACGACCGGGGCCTTTCCCCGCGGGGCCTAGAGTTTCGGGGGTGCCGCCCGGCCCCCGGTGCTCCCATCTCCCCTTCTGCCCCCAGTGTTCCGTCCCAATTTTGGGAATTTTGATGTTTCTGGGGTTGGTGAAAGACTCTGGTTGGTAACCCGGTGGGTAGTAAGTAATTTCTGGTCGGTGCTGGCTTTCACTTTCCTTTCTTTTCTTTGATCCTTCTTCAGGTCTCCTGACAACCTCACGACTCTAGCTGGATTCTGAAGTATTCGGTTTAGGTGAACGGTATGGGATTTTTAATAGGTTTTAGGTGAACTAATGGGTACACACTCACACGCATGCACACATGCACACACACAAGCACATGCACATTCTCACGCACATCCAAAATAAAAAAATAAAAATAATAAAAAAATTAAAAAATTAAAAATAGAGAGCAATGATGATGACATGTCGAATCGGTAAAATTACAGAATGAACAATACTGAGCTCTCAAGAAAAAAAGAAGAAAAAAAGATTTTAAAAAATGTATTAATAAATAAAAAATTAATAAATAAAAAGATACAAATATTTGTAATTTTGTTGGTCTTTTTATTTTGTTACGGAAATTTCATATTCACAAAGCCACATTTCTTATATTTGATATTAAAGTATTTTCGATTAAGTCATTACATAGAGTCTTTCAAATTAGATTTTGGAAATATTGTCTAATTTGTTTAGTTGTTTTTTTTGTTTTTTTAATTTGTAAAATCTTAGCACTCACATATTTAGTACTTTGTAGAGTTCTCCATCCATCCATCCATCCATTTCCTGTACCGCTTGTCCTCACAAGGGTCGCGGGGGTTGCTGGAGCCTATCCCAGAGGCGGACGTGCTAACCAGTCAGCCACCGTGCCGCCTGTAGAGTTCTCCAATTGGGATATCTTCATCAAGTACTGCTTCTTCCTGATAGTCTAATATGTCATGATTGAATGCCTCGCATCTTCCAAATCTACTTTTGCTATTTTGGGCGGCACGGTGGCTGACTGGTTAGCACGTCCGCCTCCCAGTGCAAAGGTTGTGAGATCAAGTCCGGGCTTCGGCCTTCCTGGGTGGAGTTTGCATGTTCTCCCCGTGCTTGCGTGGGTTTTCTCCGGGTACTCCGGTTTCCTCCCCCATTCCAAAAACATGCATGGCAGGTGAATTGGACACTCCAAATTGTCCATAGGTGTGATTGTGAGTATGGTTGTTCGTCTCTGTGTGCCCTGCGATTGGCTGGCAACCAGTTCAGGGTGTACCCCGCCTACTGCCTGAAGCCAGCTGGGATAGGCTCCAGCAACCCCCGCGACCCTTGTGAGGACAAGTGGTACAGAAAATGGATGGATGGATGGATTGTTCCTGGTGTAGGTTATTTTACGTTTTGGGGCTGAAGTCTCCTCATGAACACCTTCATTATCCTCATTCACAATGCCCATCTTTTTCTTGAGTTTTTCAAGCAGTGAGTGTTTTTTGGGTTACTTTGCACTTTTATTTTCCAAGCAGAAGCATCTTGCTGCTATCCGATCTCCATATGTTGGAATGTTCGTAGCTAGCCAGATAGTCATCATCCATGAAAGCAATAACTGTGGCATCGATCTGTCAAATCAAAAACAAATGTATGAACAATTGGCTGATGTATGTACATTGAAATAATGTAGACATTGTGTAACTAACATTACAATCTAATAATGTTACAAATCAAAGAAAAGACTGAGGACACATGGGGTGGGAATCACAAGTTGCCCCAAGAAACTAGTCTATCACAGTACTTAAGGCATGATTTGATTATTATGATTTTGTGATATACCAATGTATTGCAATAGAGTATTGTCATATTCTGCAATTTATCAATTTTCATACAATAAATTACACTTGATCAAGATGTGCCTTATTTTATAACACACAATTCAACTATATATATATATTGGTACCAAATTGTTAATTAGTATTTTGTCAATTAAAAAAAAAAGGAACTCTCTTTTTCGATTGATAGGCTCCTTGCTGTTGTTTTCACATTTCAACCTTTCCGAACGCCATACAACTGGGGTAGATGTCATGGACTTCTAACTTCCGGAAGTCACACACTCGTTTCCGGCCACTGCTGCGATGCACAGGCCGCGTCCCAACACTCGCACACAATAAATTAATTAACAAATTATTAATGAGATCACTGAATTTAAAATAATAACAAAAAAATAATAAATACATGGGGAAAATGTGAAGGAGTGGTGGAATGCGTCTTATTTTAGATGGTTTATGTTCATATTAAGTGACACTTGTTTGGTGACCAAAGTTTTACCTGTCAAATACTTTATTTTATCCTTATTGTGCTTCTTTGAAAACCAAAACAAACAAAAACAGTTGCTCAATAGCCAACGTCGCCATCTAGCGTTAGGAGTGTCAATAACAAGTTCTAACTCTAAATAAAGCTGCGAGTGAAACTACAAAACAGCGTGGGGAAATGAGTCCGTTGTTCACACCGTCGCTTCACAGGCAGAGACATGACTTTGTTGTCGACTTTGTCAGGAGGAATAACCCCAAAAAGGTAAGATTTATTTATTTTGGACTGATCACCTGGTCGTAATGAACCCAGTCAGCGTTGAACTCGTGGCCTGGTAGGTGTCGTCCTTGTTTTCACTCAGTCACGACATCAACACGGAATCTATCCACATTACAATTTGTTAATGATATTTTATATTTTGTGTAGGTGGTGGACTTGGGCTGCGCTGAGTGCAGCCTTCTTCAAAAGCTCAGGTTTCACCGTCAAATTGAATTGTTGGTCGGAGTTGACATCAATGGCGCCAAACTGAGGAAAAAGATGTAAGTGTGCCTCGTACTACATAAATATTTCTCAAACGATTTCCATGTTATGGGGTTAGCATTTCTTGTCATGTATTTTGACAGACAAGAGACAAAATGTGTAAACAAATCTGACCATTGCATGCATACTACAATAATAAAAACTGCATTCTTGGTTAGCCCATCTGCCTCACAGTCGAGAGGTTCGAATGTCAGATCACCCTAATAAACACTTGTATCTGATCAAACCAGGTTTTGTGATGCCAATGTTAACCTTCCGCAGGCATGGATTGGCTCCTATATCTACCAACTATCTGCAGCCAACTTGTGATCAACTGTGTGTGCAACTCTACCAGGGCTCTGTCACACAAAAAGATGCTCGCTTAAGAGGATTCGATTTGGTTACCAGCATTGAGCTGTAAGTTTTTTTTTCTTAATAGTCATTTAAAATTAATTAATTAATTAATGTATTTATTTCCATGCCCTCACTCCGCTCCTTGGATGTCTACAGCATTGAGCACCTCCCTCTTGATGATTTGGACCGGTTTTCTGAAGTGGTCTTTGGATACATGGCTCCGCAAACGGTGATCATCAGCACCCCAAACTCGGAGTTCAACCGGCTTTTTCCTGGAATGTCTGGTTTCAGGCACAGTGACCACAAGTTTGAGTGGACCAGAGTGGCGTTCCAATCCTGGTATGTTTATTAATATATTTTTTTTTTTTTAGCAGAAAGTGAGGGAAAATGATAGGATAAGTCCAACACCAACATAACACAAATCGTGGCTGCGGATGGCAATTGTTCAGCAAGCCTTTTTTTTGTATAAATGCATTTCATACATAATTTTTTGATAGCTTTTGTCTTTATTTGGGACATGGGTGAGCTCGAGCACATTCCAGCTGTGAGCGTTGGGGTATAACCTGGACTGGTTGCCAGCCCTGGGCATAGGCGAACTAAGCGGTCACCTAGGCCGCCATTTAGTGGAGAGGGCGCCAAATTGCACGGCAAAAATAAAAAAAAGATAACATATTTCCCCCCCTCAGATTTTCAAAAAGAAAATATGTTATACAGCATAATAATAATAAGTGTTTTGTTTTGATGTGTTTATTGAACTTATAAATGCAATACAAAATAAAAGTGAAAGAAATAAAATAAATAAAATAATTATTAGTAAAGTCAGTATTTCCATGTTCAAAGGGACATAGGAAGAAGTACAAGAACTTATCCTATCCTTAATCCTACCTCCACTAACTTATATCATGTACAATAAGTTATTATATTTAATAATAAATCATGAAAATAAAGCAAATGAAGAAGTGTATGTGTGAATGTTGTTGTTTCCACCAAAGTTTTATTTTTTTTCAGTTTTTATTTAAGTTGTATATTTATACAGAGATGGGTTGCTTAGCAAAATTTGCGTCTTTTGCCTAGCACACCAAATCACCTAGCCAGCCACACAATATTTACACCAATGGACAATTTCATAGGTCCCAACTGATATGGATTTTGGCAGACTAAAAATTTAATAAATTATTAATCAGACGATTAATTAAATTGATAAAATATAAATAAAAGTAAAAAAGAATTACAAATAGAACATTTGAGTTTTACAATATTTTGTCCTTTAGTGTTTGTTCAACTTCACAAGTGGCGAACGTTGCAATCTTGAACAAACCCTGTCAAGAAGTCAACATTCGCTACCTTTGTAAATACTCTCAAACGTTCTCCCACTCAGTGGGATACGGCGTAAGGTGTTTAAAAAAAACAATTTAACAAATACTATATATTTAAAAAATATATATATTTAATCAGTCATATCAGTTTATCATATAGTTGGGGTTTTCACTCAAAAGGCTCTAAACCAGTGGTGTCCAAACTCGGTCCTCAAAATCCTGCAGGTTTTGGATGTTTCACTAATCCGCCACACGTGAAGCTCTGCTTAAGCCTGATAAACGATCCTGTTCATTGTAACAGGGAAATCCAAAACCTGCAGGACCGAGTTTGGACACTACTGCTCTAAAACAACAAATGCATTTTTTAGAAAATTATATTAAACAGCAGTTTTCCCTTAAGCAAAATGTGAGTTTAAAATAAGGGCTAATTTGGAGAACTAGAGGAATGTCAAGAAGAACTGGGGGCAATGACTAAGTTACGTATAATTCCTGGAATGCTTAAGTTGCCTGCCACTATTTGAGGAAAAATTGAGTCCTGTAGGATTTTAAATGTTCTGTGTTGGACTGAATGGACAATAAGAACTTGAAGCTAGCGTTTGTTTCCAGGTCCTTGAATGTCTGTTCAGAGTTTGGCTATGAAGCCGAGTTCACTGGTGTGGGTCAAGCTCCCCCAGGCCAAGAGGAGAGTATCGGCTTCTGCACCCAGATTGGCGTGTTTCGCAGGCGTGGTGGCCTCATGTTAGGTGACAATGCAGGAGATCATTTCTCATACACGCTGGTAAGTGGAGAGATAAGTTATACAATTTTGTTGACAGTGAGTGATAAACCTCGCAACTATGTTGTTATGTACTAAATGTGTTTCCTGACTAGCTTTATAGTGTGACTTATCCCAGCCTGCGTGACCAAAACATCCTGCGGAAGACCCTGGTTAGTGAGTTGCTGTATTGGGCAGAGAAGATGAAAAACAAATGGCTGGAGAAGCTGACAGGTAAGAGTCTGGCCAGTTGGCTAATAGCAATTGTGCTAACCAGGTGTTATTGAATATTTATCTTAATAGACTTGGCTCAGTACATGGACAATTAATGAGTATTTCTATGATTTATATGAAAAGAGGAGAATCCTGTGGAGAAGGACAAGCCAGGAGGAGGAGGAGGAGGAGGAGGAGAAGAGTACGGAGAGATCTTCTGGACAAATGGTCACGAATCGCAGTGTCACACATTACACAGGTGTGTATCCATTGCCACCACACCAGGAATGTAATTTTGTTTTGATGGACGCCATGCCATCTGAGAGGTATTAATTGGTTGCTTGAAAGGTGAACGTCTGGCACCTGGTAACTTCTGTTGCACTCAGTGGCGGCACATCAATAGAACAGAGTTTCATTGAAAAGGACGAATATATAATGATGAAAATGAAATATAATCAAAATTAGGGGTGTTTGATTTTTGTGTTGTTTTTTTTACCGATACCAGTACTAGTAGTCACCGACATTGTACATTTGTACCGTGTCTGTGTGGTGGCCATATTGGATGTGGCTCATCCAGACTTCTACAATGTATCTAGTTTTGTCTTCATATTCAACTCAGTCAAGCCACTGATTGCAGCAACAGACATTCCAGCATTGGTTTATATTTCTTTTTTTGACCAACCTCTCTGCTTCACTTGGTGTCTGTAAAAGAATAACACATTGGATAAATGTTGTTTTAAAACGAGCACAATTTCTTCCAAGGATTATGAGCTTCACTCGTTCATTTCAACACAAATTGACATTCTGAACACAACTGCTGCTACCTAAATAGTCACCTTAGTATTTTATAGAAATCCTGATGTCACGTGACAGCGGCAGGAAAGTATTGGTGCAGCGTTATTGGGCTACAATGGCGAGGAAGGCTAATACAAGCGTTTATCCGTCAACTTTCCGCTCAAGAGCATTGATAGTCACTTTGATGAAAAGGACATGATATATATGCGTGGGGTGGACAAGTTAGATTGCCGATGAAGTGTCAGGAGGGCTTTTTTTTTTTTTCAACTTGGCGACGCTGCTACGTGGAATTACCTGCTTTGTTGCCGGTGAGTGCTTTCAAATGTGATCATACAAAGGCTTTACAAGTTTGTACAATCCGGATTTATTTCCCCTTTATGTGTGGTCAAAATGCCATCGAAATTGGCAGTTTGACGCAAGTGTTGCAGTGTTTTTTATGTATGTTAGCAACTCAGCAGCTGTTAATTGGGCCGCAGCCGCTGTAATTTATGCAGTAAAAAGTTTTCTTTAGGGTGTTGGTCAGTTATTAAATTCAACTGTGTAATATCTATTAAACCATAGCAGCACAAATGAACGAAACATTCTGCATGTGGTAACAGTTAGCATCTGCTAATTTAGCCACCATGTACAAAGTGCAACATTGGCTACGCATTGGTTCCTCTTTTGGTAGCCTGGAGCATGCTCAATCCTTTTTTTGCCTCTTTTCGTCCACAACAGCTGTTAATCATTGTTAGTGTTAAAGTGTTACTGTTTAGTCAAAGTGGCAGACGCGTTTTCTATGCTGCCAAAATGGTTGCGCTAATGGCCATTTTGGGATGCGTGACGTCAACGTCAGGATCTCTATTACATCATGTTTTGGTATGAAATCACATTCAAGTCATCCTATTTGAATGAATGGACACAATTTGATCCTACATCAGATTTCTCATACAAACTGCTTATTTTTAATAACAATTGCAAGTCGAAATCAGCCTTTTATCTTAAGATCAACCGTTAAATGATACCAGTGAAATAAAGTATTGCTCCATGTTATCTGTCTCAGGTATGTGTCTGTTCCCCTGCACTTGCTGTGGAATTGCTGCCCCAAGTTACGTGAGCTGAGTGGAAGTCTGGGAAATCTGAGTCAACTCATCATAGACGATCCCCAAATTCAAATGAATCAGTCACGCTCTGCTGTAATTATCTGCAGTATGGAACACGGTACGATTGCCCTCTTTCTGCATCTTTAAATGGCAATTATCACATCAACCTTTTAAACTGAAGATCTTACATTTATCATATGCAATTAAGAGCCAATGGTACCTGTTGTGGTCACTGTGTGTTTCTAGACCGAGAAGATGAAGATCCTAATCATCTGACGGACAGTGGCTATGCAGAGAGCAGCCATGTGGAAGAGGAAAACTGGGAGATGGATTTGTATGTGTCCAACTCAGTTGGAGAGTAAAACAGGAAGTTAGACAATTAAAAAAATTCTAAAGCACATGTTTTGTGTAATTTTATTTTATTTTATTCAACAGTGTAAGGTACACATCATCCAGCACAGTTTAAGGAAACAAAAATCATCTGAAGGGAAACGGGGACCACTGGAGTTTAAACATCACTTTACAGAAAAATACAAGTAGCACTTTATAGACAACAGCTTCACAGAAGAGAGGAAGCAACCATGTCTGTAACAACATGTTAGTTACCCACGTGACTTCACCTGTGGCACACAGGTAAAACAAGTACATGATAACCTGACTCAACATTCTTTGACAACACTAAATCATTTTCAACACGTTTCGTAAACAATACAACATTGCAAAAATGGCACAATATTGATGATGAAATAATACATCAAACACGGTAATATCTTGGCATTTTCAACATGACATTTAAATCATGCTGAACGCAAAAAAATACTGATTCTAATATACATGATTTTGTGCAGACTTTTCCTTTGAAGTGGTCGGAACAAAACGGTACACAAAAGCAAATAATAGACATGCAAATAAATCTGACAGGACATTTGTGCAAATTATGAATATTGTAAACACCACACTTGGATGTGACTTCTAATAGTCTGGTGGCTTAGTGAAAGGATTGTGCAATTGCGGATAAATGCGGCATTTTTTTTCTTGGTGGTTCCTGAGGGTCGATTATTGTTTGGGTTTTTTGGGAGGGGGGGGGGGTGGTGGTTAGCTAGAAGCACTTGCCAAATTGCTATTTTAATATCAAATTGTAAAACTTTTTTTTAAATTATGTAAAAAATCGCCTAGTATTTTTCAGACAATATACACCATAAAATAATCAGATGACTTCCAAATGTGTTAAACTAGATGTTGGAGCCATATTACAGTGTTCTTTGTTTTTCCTTCCTTCATTCCTGAGTTTGGCCGCATGGTGGTGCTTGTACCCCCAGGAAATAAATAAATTAAGTAATGAGTGTCAGGTGTGCGTGTGAACCTTGGAGGCAAACAGTTTTTGACTGTTATTGTTCTATGTGGAAAGGATCGTGTTGTGCATTGGACATTAATGGAAAAGGATTGGACTTTATTGGAATTCAATTGTTTTTGACCACACAATTGTTTTTTGATGCAACGGCACGGGTTCACCCCACAACAAATAGCGTTAATGGAAATACTCTATACTGGACTTATTTTGGCATTTGACAAGTCACAGAACATGAAGTATCATCAGTAACGTTGTTATTGGAATGAAAAATACAAATGAATCTGCGTCATAGTTATCTAGATGTGCCTTCTTTCTAGCTGTCACAATTGCATTTGCATTTTTACCATAATTCAATCTCAGAGCTCTCCTTTATGTTCCCTTGGTAACTCTTGTTGGTCGGTCTGGTTGTGATGATGTCACCATTGTCAAACATTTGTCATTTTCTGCTTCTGACAGAGCAGCTAACTCTTTTACATACATGATGTGAACCTTGGAAATGATTTATGACGTCCTTTAACGCCACTATTTTTTTTAATTTTTATTTTATTTTATGTAATAATAATAATAATGATGCATTTATTTGTGGAGACTGGGGTCAAGTTGTATTTTAAAATTTAAAAAATGTGCAGAATTTCACAAGTTACTTCATCTTAAAGGTTAGATAGCTCATAAAATGAAATGAAAAATGCACTAAGCTGTCACCGTCTTACAAATGTTATGCCATCTAGTGGCAGAATTATGACCAACACAAATCAATATCACACTCGTTTTTTACAGTATCATCTTTTTAATCTTAATGAAATTTGATAAATCATGAAATTACTGTTCAATGACTAAAAGATGCAGCCATATTTATATTAGTTTCCATTTTTTTGCACTTTTATGTTAAGAGTTTGAATACTTGGGAAAATATTTTATTGTAGATTTAGAACATATATAAAATTTGCAATCAATTGTGAGTTGACTATTGAAGTTATACGATTAATTATAAAAAATGATAATAATAATAATCGCCTGACACCCCTATTTTATATATTAGGGTTTTTTTGTAAACAAATGGTTGAGATTTCTCCGTTTCGTAGTGTCAAGGCACAGCACCAGGATTTTTTTCTTCTTTCTCTCCTGGGACTCAGGGGTAGGGGAATGAATAACCAGTAGTCATCACTTCACTTGCTTTATAAATCAGTTCTTGTTTTGTGTGTGTTTTTTTCAGCAAATGCATGATATAAATATCTCTCATTTTTAGAGTAAGGCTTATTTTATGAGAACAATTTAATGCTTAAATCTTAAACAAAACTGGAGGGAGCTCTTAATAAACACAACACTTTATTTAAAATCCGTCTATTTTGTGCAGTACTTTATGGAGGATAAACACTGAACAGCTACCATACTCCATTTTATACATAACTTTGGAGGTGTCAAATCAGATTCACCTTTGTAAGTGTACAGCAAACAAACACATCACCCATGTCATTCTTATGATTGAGTACGACTCAAGAATTACAAATAAAAACCTACTTTTGTATTCTATATGAATATTTCTGATATCCGAGTTGGGCTACTAGTGTTAAATTATTTTATTGTCCCAAGGAATCCTCATACAAATTTTTGAGCTTTTATCCGCAAGTGGACAATTCACCTAAAACGTGTGCTAAACCTTTTGACTATAGGGGAAGGGAGATTCCATGAAATGGAATTCTACCATTTTTTCACTAGTTAAATTGAGATTTGTACGATGCATAGGCTTGATAACATCCCCGGTAACTGCAACTAAAAGCACATTGACATGATACTTGACATGATTGACACGATTTAAACCGTTGCTATTAACTTAATATAGCGTGAAAGTCAAGTGTTTCAGATGTAGCCTACTGTATGTCCTAATTATAATCCAGTCTATATTATATTATCGCTTTGCAGCCTAGAGGTGCAGCTGTAAAACGATATGCAATCATATTTGAAACTAGTGTGCTTCAATGACCATTGATACTTGTCTATTGGCCTCTCTGTGGGTCTAAAGGGTTAATGAAGATAAAAAACAAATATTAGACGTAGTGTACAACATCAATACTATAACTGGCAACATGGCTGTTAAGTACTGTACTAAAATAGTCCAAAGTAACATTGGTTCGATGCCGTTTTGAAGTTAAGTCCATCAAAATGCGTGCTTTAGCCACTGACACGCTCAGCGACTCACATTATCTGCCTCTTTCAGATGAATGTTGGCATGTGCCCTACAATGCATCTCGAAAATAACCAAAGTCGAATCTTTTCAGCCAGGTTGCATTTTGTTTTGGGCTTTCTGTTTCTTGCAGTCAAATATGTCCAGTGCTGCAGGGTGGGCAAATACTGTACATCGCGTGCTGACAGTATTACTACAAATACAGTTAAAAGTGGATCCGCACACACAAACCAAGTTCAAGTCTTGCACCTGATCTTGATAGTAAAATATCCTGTCCTCTTTCAGAGTTTCAAACAGCAACCTCTCAGCTGCTTCAATGCAAAAATATTAAACTGATTAAAGGAAATAAAAATAATTAAATACTACATAGTTAAAAGGAATGTATTGAAAATGCATGGCATTATCTTTCTCTTTGAAGAAGTTGTTTTGTTTGGGTTTTTCCCCAGTTGACATTCTTCCAAGCAGTTTGGTCCAAAAATTAGATTGCTGTGGAAATGTGTGGATGGTAACAACATAGGCAGCCCTTAATAATAAAAATAAGTCAAAAAAGAACTTTTGACACACAGAACCACTTGACTGCACATTATAGTGGTGTTGGAAAGCAAGTGTTCGGTTGTAGGTAAGAACACATGGAGGCGCAATTGTGATGTCTGACACTCACTGTGCACCAAATACAAGACCGATCATTAATATGTGATATGTAACAGAAAGAAATGGTCACAATCCTGCTTCCATTTTTTCGGGGTTGGAGCTGGGCAGGCATAATCCAGTTTAACGCTTGATCACCACTTGCTCGTACGCTCCAGCACCAACCCTGCAATGTTAAATGACAAAATAAAACATAAAAAAGACAAAATAAAACTCTATGCATGCAAGTTTTGCCCTGCCCATGCATTTTTTTCCCTATGAAAAACTTTTTGGGGGGGTGGGGGGATGGAGGGGGGTTGTTAGGATACCACATGCCAAATACTCATATTCTAATTCAAACTATAAATAAATATCATTTATTTTCAACTGCTTATCAAGGTTCAGGTCGCGTAGGCAGCACCCAGACTTTCCTCTCCCCAGCCACTTCTTAGAACTTTTCTGAAGGGATGGTGTTCCCAGGCCACCCGGGACACATTGTCTCCTGGGTTGTCCCCAGGGCCTCCTCCCGGTGGGACGTACCCAGGACACTTCACCAGGGAGGCGTCCAGGAAGCATCCGAACCACCATCCGAGCCACCTCATCTGGTTCCACTCAACGTGGAGGATCAGCGGCTTGAGTCCCTCCCGGACAACTGAGCTTCTCACCCAGTCTTTAAGGAAGAGCCCAGACACCCTGAGGAGGAAATTCATTTCGGCCGCTAGTATCCGGGATCGTGTTGTTTTGGTCAGGACCCACAGCTCGTGACCATAGGTGAGGGTAGGAACATAGATCGACCGGTAAATTGAGAGGTTCGCCTTTAGGCTCAGCTCCTGCTTAACCACGACGGACCGATACAGAGTCCACATCACAGCAGACGCTGCACCGAACTGTCTGTCGATCTCCCGCTCCAACCTGCCCTCCTCACTCGTGAACAAGACGCCAAGATACTTGAACTCCTCCCACTTGCAGCAGGATCTCATCCCCGACCCAGAGAGGGCACTCCACTCTTAAGCAGTTGCTGTATCCCTTATGATGATAGTTTGTCTAGTCTAGTCACTCTTATTTTGTCATATAGGATTTTACTCTGTCATAGAATTGTGCCCTTACTGAGTGGCACTTTTGTCAGTATGTTGAGGACAAAATTTCCATTTAGAATTGCAACCTCCTTTGCACGATATTATTTCATGACACGTGTTGCACTAAGCAGAAATCTGGTCTTTTTTCTTCTCCCATTTTTGATCTCCGCAAAGTAGCGTCCTTAAGTTGCGAGCTTGATGCTTGAACACACTTCCAACTTGGTTGTACTTGGTGAGTATTGTTGCCCACCATTCTTCGTTTGTGTTTTTTGTGCGGGTCCCCTGTTGAGCTGCCGCACGCCCGCGCTGCAGCTCCGGTGGCAGGACACTACAATGGTGATCCTTGTTTTATACTGGGATGGGTGAATGGTTACTCGTCTGAAGTCTTAGCCCTGAGATTGAATGACAAATCAGGAGTGCAATCTATTTATCTGTGACCCGAAATAGAACAAGTGGCAAATGGAGGGAGAACTTAATCAAGGCTTTCTGATAATGACATTTTAAAACGTCCAACTTGAATTTTTTTACACACACAGTAAGTTTGAATCCTAAACATTAAATGAACAACCAAAGAATAGTTCATATCTTACCTGGTAGGAAGATGATGGCTTCCAAGAGCTGTACTTCCTCCAGGCCCAACAAAGAGACGTAAGCCCTCCTCTGAAAATACAAATATAATCATGTCATTCTGCAATGTGCGGTCAGCCATTTGCCTCTCCTGCTTTGAGCAGGCTCAGAACTGGGACTGGCACACTAATTCAATTAGGGCTGAACCAAAAATAATCTAATTGCAAAATATTTTTCAAGGTCTTTTTCCCATTTATTTTTTTTTTAAACACAAGCAATAAATTAATCTGTACTATGAGCAGTTATCACCAGTTCTCAATATTGGCCATTGCTACACAGGCCACAAAAGGGACACTTTAGTGGTAATCTTTCCCAAGAATCTGGCGCTTTCTTCAAAGGCTGGGGCGAGGACACTTCAGTGGAAGGTAAACGTTCAACAGAAAATGAATAAATCAAACACCACATGTCGACCCTTATTTATGTCAACCCCTGAGGAATGCAGAGTCTGGTCCAGTCAAACTTCAAAGATCAAAGATAGACAGACTAGACTTAACTACCTTTCCAATCAACATCTGACACCCATCTCAACAGTGTTTCAATGGCGACCCCAAAAGGCAACTACAAGAACTGCAGATGCTCATTGTGTTTTCTACAATGGACTGACACAGCACAACTTCACATCTATGCATTGTTAAATATATCTCTGAAATATTGTGAATATATGCAGTGTTTGTCTGATGTACACATATTTGTTTTAGCTTTCCATGATAGACTAAGACATGATAGCAAATTTTTGGGCCTTTTATTTATTTTTTTAAACCTTTTTTTTTTGGCCATCCTTTTGTTCAAACGGCCACCCTGGTCGCCAACTGTGAGGCTCAGATAAGGATAAACTTCTCAATTCATCTCCATTCGTTTGGGGGCCAAAACATCGACACACCGAGTTAAACATTTTCAGAATTTACCAGAAAGTTTACAAACTGGTGCTTGCTGAAGTGGTTATGTCAGCCTGATGAGTCCCACGTTTGTCTAGTTTCCATCACCTTGTGCAGAGATGGTTCATTGTATATTATTCTATTAAGTTCTCATTATTTGTTCCTCCTTTCCCAGTAGCTGTTTATATTACCATGTAGATTAGATAATAAATGCGCACATAATAGGAAAAACATAGTTTACTGTGTGTGTGCATGCATGAAAGTCATTAATCTCTATTATGGAAAGCTCAAACTAAAAGTTATCCAAGTGTACAAATCTTCATAGACAAGACTGATTTAAAGGAGCTCTAAAAAAATGTCTTATATTATTTTCCATGTGTGAGTGCGTGATTGCTATGTACTGATGCGCTCTTCTCTCCATATAGATTGGGAGAGTGTAACCCACAAAAGTCTGAGAAAGAACGCGATATTGCATGTGAATGTGTTACCTTCTGCACTAGAGTCTAGAAGGTCAGGTGTGAAGTCTTGGCTTTGGAGGATTTTTTCCACCACGTCGTCAGCATCTACTCGAGTATCATCCATTCTCTTTAGCTGAGACTCCATAGAGTCCTGCTTCACTGGATGCCTGAGAAAAGGATATTTGGGAGTCATTTTGTGCTGCCTCTGAAACACATGAATTGTATTTGGCAGTTGTTTTCACATAAATGGCTATTTTTATTCCTTCAATAAAACATTTCACTAAGCTGTCATCGCGACTCTGGATTTGTATGGCAGTCAAAGCTATTTTTAGCATGAAATAGTGTTGCTGAGACTGCATTTCATCTTCTCATGAAAGCAGAGGACATCCTGATAGAAGACATTCATTAGTTTATTACAGTTGGGCAGAAAAGGACATTGTGAGGTTGTATATGATTATTTCTAGGGATGGGCGAGTACCTATACCAGGTAACAGTATCGGGCCGATACCAGGCCACATTTCATGGTAATGGTACTCGCTACGGGTATCAATACTGGTATCGGCCCCCGCTCTTGTGGCCATTTTTTGATCAGGAACGAAAGTTTTGTTCCGTCTCGTTCGTTTCCTGTGTGTCTCCTATGTGGTAACACTTGTACATTTCATTACTTCCAGCAACGCCATTTCAGTGAGCGTTACTGAGAATAAGTAAGTACTCTTGCTGTGAGTATTATCACCCATATCTGTGGTTTATATATGGTTGTAGCTTCACCATGTTTAATTTCCTCGTTTATGTTTGCTGGGCGCTTAATTGCCTCGTTAACGTCATTGAGCTGCGGTGCTAAAAATAGAACGGCCCTCGCAGACGCTAATTATAGCTCTTATACACACTACATTATATTTGAAAAGTGGCGTTTTCGTTTCCCTTTGGGTTTTATGTATACTAATTCCTATATCGAGCAGGCTTCCAAATTAAAAGCATGGATTTCAAAACAATATATTATTAAACATCACATATTAAACAGCTTGAGGAATTCTTAACATGGTAGATATTAAATTATTTGAAACCCTATTGTATTGAATTTAATTATTTGCACTTCACTGTATTCCTTAAAAAGAAGTTGTACAACCACATATTTTGATTGGGACTTTTTTTTCTGACCACTGGATTATTTGTTTCATCTTATTTATGGATTTTGGGAAATTGAATTTCCGTTCCGTTCCGTTCCGTCTTCAATTCCGCTTATCCGGGGTCGGGTCGCGGGGGCAGCAGCTTTAGCAGGGAAGCCCAGACTTCCCTCTCCCTAGCCACTTCAGCCAGCTCCTCCGATGGGATCCCAAGGCGTTCCCAGGCCAGCCGTGAGACGTAGTCTCTCCAGCGTGTCCTGGGTCGTCCCCGGGGCCTCCTGCCGGTAGGACATGCCCGGAACACCTCTCCAGGGAGGCGCCCAGGAGGCATCCGAACCAGATGCCCCAGCCACCTCAACTGGTTCCTCTCAACGTGGAGGAGTAGCGGCTCGATGCTGAGTCCCTCCCGAATGACCGAGCTTCTCACCCTATCTCTAAGGGAGAGCCCGGCTACCCTGCGGAGGAAACTCATTTCGGCCGCTTGTATCCGGGATCTCGTTCTTTCGGTCACGACCCACAGCTCGTGACCATAGGTGAGGACAGGAACGTAGATCGACCGGTAAATCGAGAGCTTTGCCTTTCGGCTCAGCTCCTTCTTCACCACAACGGACCGATACAGCGTCCGCATCACTGCAGACGCTGCACCGATCCGTCTGTCGATCTCCCGCTCTAACCTACCCTCACTCGTGAACAAGACCCCAAGATACTTGAACTCCTCCACTTGGGGCAGGACCTCATCCCCGACCCGCAGAGAGCACTCCACCCTTTTCCGACTGAGGACCATGGTCTCGGATTTGGAGGTGCTGATCCTCATCTCAACCGCTTCACACTCGGCTGCAAACCGCTCCAGCGAGAGCTGGAGATCACGGCTTGAAGAAGCCAGCAGCACCACATCATCTGCAAAAAGCAGAGATGCAATGTTGAGGCCACCAAACCGGACCCCCTCGACACTCCGGCTGCGCCTAGAAATTCTGTCCATAAAAATTACGAACAGAATCGGTGACAAAGGGCAACCTTGGCGGAGTCCGACCCTCACAGGAAACAAATTCGACTTACTGCCGGCAATGCGGACCAAACTCTGACATCGGTCGTACAGGGACCGAATAGCCCGTATCAGGGGGCCCGGTACCCCATACTCCCGAAGCACCCCCCAAAGGACTCCCCGAGGGACACGGTCAAACGCCTTCTCCAAGTCCACAAAACACATGTGGACTGGTTGGGCGAACTCCCACGCACCCTCAAGGATCCTGCTGAGGGTGTAGAGCTGGTCCACTGTTCCACGGCCGGGACGAAAACCACACTGCTCCTCCTGAATCCGAGATTCAACTTCCCGACGGATCCTCCTCTGCAGCACCCCCGAATAGACCTTACCTGGGAGGCTGAGGAGTGTGATCCCTCTAAAGTTGGAACACACCCTCCGGTCCCCCTTCTTAAAAAGAGGAACCACCACCCCGGTCTGCCAATCCAGAGGCACTGTCCCTGATGTCCACGCGATGTTGTAGAGACGTGTCAACCACGACAGCCCCACTACATCCAGAGCCTTTAGGAACTCCGGCCGAACCTCATCCACCCCCGAGGCCCTGCCACCGAGAAGCTTTCCAACCACTTCAGTGACTTCGACCCCAGAGATAGGGGGGCCCACCTCAGAGTCCCCAGACCCTGCTTCCTCAAAGGAAGGCGTGTTGGTGGAATTGAGGAGGTCTTCGAAGTATTCTCCCCACCGATTCACGACGTCCCAAGTCGAGGTCAACAGCACCCCATCTCCACTATACACAGTGTTAATGGCGCACTGCTTTCCCCTCCTGAGACGCCGGATGGTGGACCAGAATTTCCTCGAAGCCGTCCGGAAGTCGTTCTCCATGGCCTCACCGAACTCCTCCCATGTCCGAGTTTTTGCCTCAGCGACCACCGAAGCCGCATTCCGCTTGGCCAGCCGGTACCTGTCAGCAGCCTCCGGAGTCCCACAGGCCAAAAAGGCCCAATAGGACTCCTTCTTCAGCTTGACGGCATCCCTTACCGCTGGTGTCCACCAGCGGGTTCGAGGATTGCCGCCCCGACAGGCACCAACCACCTTACGGCCACAGCTCCGATCGGCCGCTTCAACAATGGAAGCACGGAACATGGTCCATTCGGACTCAACGTCCCCCGCCTCCCCCGGGACAACGGAGAAGCTCTGCCGGAGGTGGGCGTTGAAACTCTTTCTGACAGGGGATTCTGCCAGACGTTCCCAGCAGACCCTCACAATACGTTTGGGCCTGCCTGGTCGGACCAGCATCTTACCCCGCCATCGGAGCCAACACACCACCAGGTGGTGATCAGTTGACAGCTCCGCCCCTCTCTTAACCCGAGTGTCCAACACATACGGCCGCAAATCCGATGACACGACTACAAAGTCGATCATCGAACTGCGGCCTAGGGTGTCCTGGTGCCAAGTGCACATGTGGACACCCTTGTGCTTGAACATGGTGTTCGTTATGGTCAGTCCGTGACGAGCACAGAAGTCCAACAACAAAACACCGCTCGGTTTTCGATCGGGGGGGCCGTTCCTCCCAATCACGCCCCTCCAGGTCTCACTGTCATTACCCACGTGAGCGTTGAAGTCCCCCAGCAGAACGAGGGAGTCCCCGGGGGGAGCGCTCTCCAGCACACCCTCCAAGGACTCCAGAAAGGGTGGGTACTCTGAGCTGTTGTTCGGTGCATAAGCACAAACAACAGTCAGGACCCGTCCCCCCATCCGTAGGCGGAGGGAGGCTACCCTCTCGTTCACCGGGGTAAACCCCAACGCACAGGCGCCCAGCCGGGGGGCAATGAGTATGCCCACACCTGCTCTGCGCCTCTCACCGTGGGCAACTCCAGAGTGGAAGAGGGTCCAGCCCCTCTCGAGAGGATTGGTACCAGAACCCAAGCCGTGTGTGGAGGTGAGTCCGACTATATCTAGTCGGAACTTCTCAGCCTCGCACATCAGCTCGGGCTCCTTCCCTGTCAGAGAGGTGACATTCCATGTCCCCAGAACTAGCTTCAGTAGCCGAGGGTCGGACCGCCAAGGCCCCCGCCTTTGGCTGCCACCCAGCTCACTGCGCACCCGACCCCTTTGGCTCTTTCCACCGGTGGTGAGCCCATGGGAGGGGGGACCCACGTTGCCTTTTCGGGCTGTGCCCGGCCGGGCCCCATGGGTGTAGGCCCGGCCACCAGACGCTCGCCTTCGAGCCCCACCTCCAGGCCTAGCTCCAGAGGGGGGCCCCGGTGACCCGCGTCCGGGCAAGGGAAACGAAAATCCAAAGTTTGTATTCATCATTGGGGTCCTTCGAGCCATGCTTTGTCTGGTCCCTCACCTAGGACCTGTTTGCCATGGGTGGCCCTACCAGGGGCATGAAGCCCCGGACAACATAGCTCCCAGGTTCATTGGGACACGCAAACCCCTCCACCACGATAAGGTGATGACTCACGGAGGAGAAATTGAAATTGAATTTCCATTCATTTCATTCAATTTTAAGGATATTTGCTATAGTTGGGATATATATGTCATTTAAAAAAAAAAGATCTGTCATTGTTTTATTTTGGTAAATTTCATCTACCGTAAGTACTATTGGTATCAGTATCTGTGAGTACTGAAGATATGAGTATCGGTATCGGTTTCCCAAAAAGTGTAATCGAACATCCCTAATTATTGCATATTATTTTAAGGCAGGAGTGTCTAACCAGTCGATCGCAGTCGACTGCGAGGGGTGTAGAGGGTGGAAAATAGTTTTTTTTTGGTCTGTCTGTATTGTGCGTGTTATTATTATATATTTTTTGATAATGTACACTATTACAGCCTATGCATTTGTTCAGTCTCACGTCTCCCCCCGCCAAAAAAGAGGGGGGGAAATTAACTCAACTTTAACCTATGTGGCGTGTGGCCTGCATCAAAGGAAGCTGGTAGCAGTCAGCAGTTGCTTAGAGCTAGCGATCAGCAATAGAAAGATACATATTTTTTGTGTATTCTCGTTAAAAGCTTGTCTGTTTAATCTTCAATGCAACATGGTACTGGCAAAGAAAAGGAATCTGGAACGGCATTTTAAAATGGTACACACAAGCTACGACAGGGATGTTTCTTGTGAAAATGTCTTTACACGCAGACTCAAATGGTTTATTTTCCTTGCGGCGTCCGCACGGATGCCGTTGCGCATTTACGCAGCCAGTGTGTACAGGGCGTTTCTTGTGGTTGCCAGGCTAAACGTTCCAATGAAGGGCTAATTAGGAGCTCAATGAGGTCTAATTAAGAGTAAAAAAATATCCGCACAATGAGTTATGAGGCACAATGAGGCACAGAGCATAATATGGTTAAATAGCTGAGACGCACACACAGTATGGCCCATGCTGAGACGGTTCGCATAATGAAACGGGTCGTTCGTAACGCAGTTATGGTTATTATTTATCATGGCATGCGTGTGTGCCTGTATGCGCGTGTGTGTGAGAGGATCAGAGAGCTGTTAAGTCTAGTGGTTGTATGACAACAAAAAAAATTGTTGTACGGTTTGTTACATTACTGCAGGCAGGAAAAGGTATGCGGGTTTGCAATGTTGACACTGACTGAACTGGTTGATCATGGAAGGTTGACTCCTTGAAAATATATTTTAAGGTCAGTGGTTAGTATAATCGTTTAGCCTGGAAAGCAGACTCATCTCTGTAGCCAGAAGATGAGTCTGGTCACTGACAGCATCAAGTGCAAGGCGGGGCAAACCTGGCCAAACAGACAGTGTATGCGGCTGGATAATGAGATATATCTTAGTACTGTACAAAATACATTTCAAAACCCTTCATTGCATTTTTTCTCAAATTTGAAAATCTGTTACACTTGTTAAAAAGATTAACACTAATGAATGCAAATTGAACCACAAACAATTTTCATTTACAGGGCATGACAAAAAATGCATTGTTTTTCTTCCAATTACGGCTTCACATGAAATACGTCAAAGCGCACCTGTTGAGCCGCTCACAGGATGAGGCGCTTCGGACTGGAGAACACACAGAGTAGGTAGAGTTGGTGGTGGAAAGTGGATGTTCAGGCAGAGCAGGACATGTTCTGCACTCTCTGTCTCTGTCCTCATTCGGTTCGGGGATGCTGCCGATGCCCGTTGAGGCGCTTCCTACTGAATGGTTCCTACGATGACTGAAGTCCGACATGCTGGACGAGCGGGAATGGCCTGTACTGTAGCCTGAAATGGAAATGGACAATGTAGTAATGGCGGCAGGACAAGCTCTTCTGCTTTGATATGGTCACTCTTCATAGAGGAAGGAACCATATTTTGTTACTTGAGGAGAATTTTCCAAATGGACCCACCAATGTGTTACGATGCAAATGATCCCCCCCCCCCACCTAATTAGCTAAGAACAGTATTGATAATATTGAAAAACATACTAAAAAATGAGAATTGTTACAATAATGATGATTTATATATATATATATATTAGTGCTGTCCAAGTTTAAGCGTTAACTGATTAATAGATGTGTGTTTTAGCAATAAACATAATTACATGCATTAAAGTAAAGAATTTAATAAATGTTTGCGTATCACATTTAGAATATTTATTCATGTCAAAATATTGTGGTTATTTTTTTCCATTTTAAATTATGCAAGTAAATAACTGATTAGAAAAAAAGGGAGGATGAAGACGTCCTCATAACATTAAATGTCAAAAGAATGAACACATAACCAGTGCTCTTCAAATTTGGCGGGACAAAAAAATGTTGATAAAAAAGCCTGTGATTAATCGTGATTAATCAAAATTCTAAGATGTGATTAATCTGATTAAAAAATTTAATTGTTTGACAGCTTTAATATATATATATATATATACACAGTGCTCAGCCAGCGTAAATGAGTACACCCCCTTTGAAAAGTAACATTCTAAACAATATCTCAATGAATACAAAAACAATTTCCAAAATGTTGGCAAGACCAAGTTTAATATACATCTGGTTAACTTATAACATGAAAGTAAGGTTAATAATATAAATTAGATTACACATTTTCCAGTTTTACTCAAATAAGGGTGATGCAAAAATGAGTACACCCCCTCAACAAAAATGACTAAATCTAGTACTTTGTATGGCCTCGACAATTTTTAATCTCAGCACAGCTTCTAGGCATGAAATGAACAAGCTAGCAACATTTTGTTGCATAAATCTTTTTCTACTCTTCAAGAATGGCCTCTTTTAGAGACTGAATGGAATGGAGAGTGATGCTGAACTTTACTCTTTAGAATTCCCCATAGATGTTCAACTGGGTTCAGATCAGGAAACATACTTGGCCACTGAATCACTTTTACCCGGTTCTTCTTCAGAAATCCAACAGTGGCCTTAGATGTGTGCTTAGGATCATTATCATGTTGGAAAAGTGCACGACGACCAAGGGCACTGAGTGATGGCAACATCTTTTCTTTCAGTATTGAGCAATACAGCTGTGAATTCATGATGCCATTAATGAAATTCAGCTCCCCGACACCAGCAGTACTCATGCAAATCAACATGAGGACACTGTCACCACCATGTTTCACTGTAGGCACCACGCATTTTTCCTTGTATTCCTCACCTTTGTAACGCCATACAGTTTTGAAGCCATCAGTTCAAAAAACTTTTATCTTGGTCTCATCACTCCAGAGTAGAGTCCCAGTAGTCTTCATTTTTGTCAGCATGGGCCCTGGCAAACTCTAGGCGCGTGTTTTTGTGCCTGGGCTTTAGGAGAGGCTTCCTCCATGGACGGCACCCATGCATGCCATTCCTCTGCAGTGTACGCCATATTTTATCATGGGAAATATTCACCCCAGTTTGGCTTTATATTTCCTTAGATAACTGCAGCAAACTTACATGTCGATTTTCTTCCACCCTTCTCATCAGAAGACGCTGCTGTTGAGTTGTTAACATCCGTGGACGACCTGGACGTCTCTGTGAGATGGTTGCAGTTCCATAATTTTTTAATTTTTGTACCACTTTTGCTACAGTATTCTGACTGATAGGTAAAGCTTTGCTGATTTTCTTGTAGTCTTCAACTTTGCTGAGTAAAGAAGTTAATTTTCTTTCTCAGATCTTGTGATATTTCTCTTCCATGTGGTTCCATTGCTAACAGCAAAAAAATGGGAAACTGTTTTCTTTAAGTAACACCCCATTTATAGCCAACTGTCTGCTTGACACCTGTGTAATGAATTATGAGACTCACCTAGACGTATCTAGTCTAAAATTTGGGCTTTTTGGGCTTTGCTCCAGAGACGTTCTGTGGAGTGTACTCATTTTTGCATCACCCTAATTTGAGTAAAACTGAAAATTGTGTTTTCTAATTTATATTATTAACCTTAATTTCATGTTATAAGTTAAACAGATGTTATATAAATTTAGTCTGGTCATCATTTTGGAAATTGTTTTTGTCTTCATTGACATATTGTTTAAAGTTGAATTTTATAAGTATATGTATATATGTATATATATATATATATATATATATATGTATATATATGTATATATATATATATGTGTATATATATATATATATACAGTGCTGTTTTGAAAGTTTGTGAACCTCTTGAGCAATTTGGACTTTCCAACTGTTTCAACCTGATTTTGTTGTTCAATCTGAACCATTACATTTTATACGAAATAACAGGTGTAGGTTTAGCATTTCAATGCATTGTTCTTTTTTTTTTTTTTTTTTAAATCAATTGTGTTGTCAAAACTAAATTCAAATTAGTTTTTGGTCAATTCATGTAGGTGCAAAAGTAAAAGCATTGCTTAAAACAAGCAGTCAAGTAGGATCAGGTAGGATAAATTGCTAGCTAAACTAACCACTGAAATGGACCAATAAAATGAGAGATTTAGCAAAGAAATTGTGCATCACTGACTGAAACAGAGACAAAACCACATTACTTGAGTCTTACCCAGGTGGACCAATGCAGGTCAGTCATGCTGACGCCCAATTTACACTGACTGCGGAAAGACCGCATTGCGTTTTCCGTACGGTCGCTGCACGGACTGCAATTTACACTGACTGCGTTGCGTCCGGAAATCTGCACCCGCCAGACCACAAAATCACGGGAGTTCACGCTGGAGAGTTGGGTTCACAACCGTGTATATGGAGTCCTATTGGTAAACAATAGCTACACTTGCCTGTTGTCACATCAATATGCTTTTGGACATTATTTCTGTGACTTCTACCATGGCTCTTCTACCATGGGTAAGTACGTTTTGTGTTCAAATAGCGTTAATTTGTCATGTTTAATTTATTCTGAGCTCGTTTTTTGTCTTAAATGTCCGACTCATGTCATACTATGTAGTTACTTAGCTTCCCTCCCCCCAAAAATGAGTTCAATAATGGTTTTATTTTGAAATATACCGGATCTACCATAATGCCGACGCTCGACTTCCTGTCCGGCTCGTGTAATTTCTTCAGCTTCATGAAAATCCGCAAGCGTTCCGCATGCGGCGTCCGTAAAAAATAGAACGCTTGCGGAAACCTTCCGCAGTGCCGCATCCTTTCCGCACCGCATAGGCAACGCACTGCAGCTGGTGTAAATTGACACGCAGACTCGAATGCTTTCTATTCCTTGTGGCGGTCGTACGGAAAACGCACCGCATCTGTTTCGCAGTCAGTGTAAATTGGGCGTGAGAGGAAGAGAAATCTCAGGGGACCTCAAGAAGTGGGTAGTGACAGCACATCTGTCTGGGGAAAGCTATAAAGTATTCTTACTACATTCCTGCTTAGAAGTGGACGACCTTCTAAAAATATCAACAAGCCCCACAAGAAAAATTATAATTCAGGTAAAAAGCCAACTCGAACATCACATCAAGGGATTTGCAACCTCTTTTGCTGCATCTGGGACACATGTGCATGCTTCAACAATCAGAAGAAAAGTCAATCGACAAGGCTTTCATGGAAGGCTTGTTAGTTAGAAGCCTCTGCTCACCAAAAAAGATCAAAGCTGCCAATCTCAACATTGCCAGTACCTGGACAAACCTGAAGCTTTTTGGAAGTCCCTTCTGTGGACAGATGAGTCCAAAATTGAACTGTTTGGTCATGTTTGGTGAAAAGTCAACACTGCATACCAACAAAAGAACCTTCACCCTACAGTGAAGCATGGTGGTGAGAATGTTCAATTCTGGGCTGGCTTTTCATCCTCAGGACCTGGAGGACTCCACATAGTCCAGGGAATTATGAATTCAGAGGAATATTGTGAAATCCTGGAACATAACCTGAAGCCGTTCTTTGTGAAGTTACATCCTGGTAGAAGATGTATCATGCAACATGACAATAATCCAAAGCATTCCAGCAGTACAACCAAGGAATGGCTGAAGAACAACAAGATTCATGTTCTGGATGTGCCCAGTTAAAATCCTGATTTAAATTCTTTCAAAATACTGTGGCGGGACCTGAAGCGGGCAGTTTATGCTAGACGCCCATCCAACATCTCTCAATTGGCTGCATTTTGCAAGGAAGAGTAGCAAAAATCCTGCAAATAGATGTGAAAGACTGATAAGTCACTAAAGAAAGTGTTTGGATTTAGTTCTCATTGCAAAAGGAGGTGCAATGTCCGATTAAGTGAGAGTTTCATATATATATATATATATATATATGCTGTCAAAGTTAAAGCATTAACTAATTAATTAATTAAAAAATTATCGCATTAATCATTAATTAAAGCAGATTAATCCCACTATTAATTTTGACCACAGATTATACTTTATCTTGAAAGCGGATGGCTTCATTAAAGCTAGCACAGGTTGTGTTTGAGCAATAAACATAACTACATGCATTAAAGTAAAGCATTTAATAAATGTTTGCGTATGACATTCAGAATATTTGTTCATGTTAAACTACTGGGGTCATTATTTTTTTCCATTTTAAATTATGCAAGTAATTAACTGAGATTGTGCAGTCGATCAAAAAATGTTGAAGACGTCCTCATAACATTAAATGTCGAAAGAATTAACACAGAACAAGTGCGCTTCAATTTTGGTGGCCCAAAAAATGCTGATAAAAAGGCCTTCTTAATTGAGTGATTGATCGTGATTTATCAAAATTCTAAGATGTGATTAATCTGATTTAAAAAAATTAACGTTTGACAGCTCTAATATATATATATATATATATATATATATATATATATATATATATATATATATATATATATATATATATATATATTATTATTACAGCTCAGTGCATTTTGTTTTCATATTAAAAGCTGACTAATTTTTCAAATGAAGTAACTTGTAAAATTCTGTTAATTTTTTTAATTTGATCCCAGTCCCCACAAATATATGCATTGTTATTTTATTTTTTTTATTATTTTTTATCCCTCAACGTAATACATAGGGGCACAAGTCACTATATGCGCTGTGTGCATTTTGGGGCAGGCTGAGGGGGACTCGCTTTGGAAAGATCGCGTTTATTTTTTATCTTTAAATTAATATTTTATAGCTCATTTGATTGTAATTTCATCCCACTTAAAAGAGCATAAAATTAACATTTGTGGTGATATTCTGCGACTTGAGGAAGACGGTTCACTCATGACACGTCAGAGTGGTCTTTCATAGACGTGACGACATCGAGGAGTGATCAAAACATTTCATTATGTAGGAAATGTACAATACGTTAATAGATTGGCCGACATTATCACATACACGGCATTTCACAACTTTTACACTTATCCGACTGTCGCATCACTCTGGGGTGCAGCAGGTGCATGCTGCTCTGAGCTGTCGAGTCTCTCCCTGTATGGTAAAATGCACACATTTACATAAAAGTAGAAATAGACTTGTCAAAGAAAGAGATTCCGAAATTGATGATCTCGATTTGGATTACAAACCTTCACCGCGGTGTTTACCGATGACGGTGTGCGCTTCTACTATACAACAAGGTAGGATGCTGTGTCGTGCATCTTCAGTTTACTTTTGTGCTGAATGGTCACATTGTGGTGTATTTCCACTTATATTGGTTGCTATGTCCATTTATATCAATCTTGTGAAGTGACATTCGAGTCGAGGAACTCAGGGTTATTCGAGCCAGGTTTCCGAGACACGTTGTTAGCTAAAGTCGGCTAACATGTTGGGTGCTCCGGTTTCCTCCCACATTCCAAAGACCTAATTGTCCATAGATGTGATTGTGAGTGTGGATGGTTGTTCGTCTCTGTGTGCCCTGCGATTGGCTGGCAACCAGTTCAGGGTGTACCCCGCCTACTGCCTGAAGCCAAGAATTAATAAAATGGATGGATATATATATATATATATATATATATATATATATATATATATATATATATATATATATCTCATCCCACTACCTATAATGAAGTATTGTATACACTCAGCTGACATTATGTACTGTATCTAATATAATAATCACATTTGTTTGAGTTTAGTTTATTAAAAGGATAGTGTGCAGTAACATTAAAAAAGATGGCTGCACCAAATTTAGCACAATGATAGTTTCCATCTGTAGTCTCCATAAAATAAAATAACAAAGCAAGTTAAAATTACATACAAACAACATACGAAGTACCAAATACATAGTGCTGTATCATCAAATTACAAACCTTATAAAAGTGCGGAATTATAGAAGCCAACTATTTAAAAAATCTATAACAAGCATAAAATACATAAGTCACTGAGGTAGTGGTCGTAGTAGTTCCATTATTGTAGCAGCAGCAGTTATACTCGTAGCTGTATCCATCAAACGGTCCCACGAGGGTATCGTCTGACCCAAGTACTAGTAGCGTGAACAGGACTGGTGTTCAAGAAACCAGCCTTTGACTGCCCTTGAGAAGCTATAAAAGTTTGTGTTGTTTTTTAGGAATTTGGGGAGCCCGTTCCACCCTTTAATAGCTTTATAAGAAAAGGCTGACTGAGAAAAGGCAGACTTTTTGGGGGGGATGTCGCCCCTCAATGCAGACCGTAACACCCTGTTTGTTGATTGTAAGCGCAGATGTACAAATGTTTTTAATGGGGGCGGGGCTGCGTCATTGATAATTTTATGCACCAAACAGATATCAGAATACCTAATAAGGTTGTCGAAACTTAACATATATTATTTTACAAGTATGTTACAATGGTGGTACCGCATTGGCTTTTTATCAAAGATTTCTAAGGCTTGATTGTGTAACGATTAATTTGGTTTGCTGTTACAAAGATAAAAATTGTCATTTTGGACTAATACTTAGAGAAGTATTCATTTTAGTATGAATGTGTGAGTTACTGGTTACCTGTCTCCTGTGATTGACTGGTTATAAATCAGAATAAACCCTGCCTCTCGGGCATACGTTGCAACATCATTAAAGAAAATGTGGCACTAATACCATGGAGATTGAAAGTCGATCAAAAGCAACGTGGCAGGAAATACAGCTTCAACATCTTGAATTATTGGGCTATTAGAGCTGCAGTGACTCACTCTCCACCTCCTCTCATCTTTGACTGCGGTCTCATCTTGAAAATTGAGGATCATGAAAATCCGATCTTTCTGTCTGACCCAGCTTCTGGGGAAAGTAACTTCAAAACTAAATACCTCAAGTGCAAATTATCACGTGATAATCCAGCCAGAGTTTATAATTTGTTTCATAGCAGGATGGCCGCAGCCTTACCTGAAAGTTTGGACTGTTGACTGGCGTAGCTGGAAGTTCGCGAGTGGCCAGAGCCGCCAAGATCATCAGACACCACAGGACACTTGACTTCTCGACTCTCTGCTATGATACAGAACAAATTAGGATTTGAAATTGCTATGTCAATCAATTAGTCCAGTTTTGGCATGGTTACTCCTGAACAAGTGGCATGTGACAGACTTTTTAGGATCATGCACAATCATTTACATTACATAGCTCTCAAACCACAGGATATTGTATGCCTAATAAGTGCATGCTTAACATATACTCTACTGTAAATATGAAATAGAAAGCTGTCATTGTAGACTTGAAATTCATATATGTAAACACACAACTGATTAAAAAAAGAAAAAAGAAGTGGGACGAACAGACATATTCTATTTCATTCTACATTTATGATCCATGTCAGCTAATCACAAATAGCTTCTCTTCATTATGTGACTACAGTACAGCTTAAGTGTGCATGCATAAGCCCCAATTATTAGACAGTACTGCATATAAAATGTGAAAATCACAAAAACACAGGGGCTCAGTTATTCTCCTTTGTGAAATTATTGTACAACAAAAATGTTACAGACATTGCTATTCTGCAGAAAACCAAAGTGCAAAAATTCAATGCTATTAACAAACATTTTGAGAATAATTAGTCAAGAGCATCATCAACACACATTTAGCACAAACACACAACTTTCATAAACTTTAGAGGTGGGAATCTTTGACTTCGTCTCATGATTCGATTCAATTCCGATTTTTGGGCCTGCGATTCAATTCAGAATCGATTTTCGATTCAGAACAATTTTTGATTGACAGTGATTTCTGCTTCAATTTATAGATGTGCAAAGAATCGTCATGATCTACTCCAGTCTGACTCGCTAATGCTAAATAGCAAGCTACTCACGACACTTTATCACTCAAAAGAACGGCTATTCATACAAAATGTTTCAGGAATGTATACAGAGAAGCATCTTAACAATACTTACCGGCATATGCTCTTCCTACACTGCAAAAAAAAAAACTTTTATTGGAATAACTTGATTGTGACTTTTTCCTTCTTCTCTAAATATGGCTACAACTTAACAGTGTATCAATCAGTGTAAGTAGCCAAATCGTGTACAACATGAACAGCGCTCCCAATAAAGGCACACTCAAACAAGAGCAAGACAGTATAAAATAATTTAAATAAAATCGATTTTGGGACATTAAAAATAGATTCTGAATCGTACTAAATGAGAATCGAGATTCTTATGAGAATTGATTTTTTTGCACGCCCCTAATAAACATACTCACACAGTTCTATTTTTAGCCATGACATGTAAGAGCCTACAAGGTCAGAGCATATTGTAGCTAATCCAAAGGGAGTTTGTTTAAATTATACATAAAAGAGCTACACTACACTCTTTCAGAACACACACACTGATAAAGAAAAGAGGAAAGAAATTAAGGAGAGCTTGATGGCTGGGAAGAGAGCTTTCGCAAACCAGGCTAACAAACTAAAGAACAGAGGCATGTATGTGTAACAATAATGGATGCCAACTCGACATTGGACGTCCCCGCCACGGGAAGACTCGAAGGACATCCCAGGCAGCCCGCAGCACAGCCACACCAACTTCTTCCGAGGGGATCAGGAACCTTGGGCCCCGGCGACCCCCTTTCATGCAAGCAAGAGAACAAAATCGTGATTCTTTACTGTTGCAGACAAGCTGGTTCATCAGTCCATGGTAGATGCCATCAAGATGCTCAGAATGTAGATTGGAAGCGGCCGCAAACCAGTCGATCAGGTGCCAAAACCTTAATTACCCCTTCTCTGGCTTCTGTTTCATCTTCACGGACATCACTGATGTAAGAGTGCTTACACTCTTCTGGCTCTCAAGAAGACAAACACCCAGGACTTTCAGCAGTAATGTATAGGCTTTACATGGAATGTACAAATGTATTTCTTTTTATTACAGGTTGCCTGTGAAACACCTAAAATGCTTGACCAAATGTAGAATTATTGCAGCCACAGTGATCGCCACGTTGAAATCTTGATTATGTAATATCATTCATTGTTCTGTTTTTGTTCCACCAACACACATTAGGGGTGTTAAAAAAAATCGATTCGCGATGCTACAGTACGCAATTCTCGTATTGATTCAATATGCGGCCGAATCGATGTTTAAACATAAATTTTGGATGAAAATAATAAACAAAACATCTTACTCAGGGTTAGGGTTCACACTTTAAGCATGGCATAATCTTATATTAATGAAACATTAAGCCTTAATATTTTATTTCAGTGCTGTTCGTTTGAACAGATTGCAACCTGTTTGTTAAATACATTGGCTCACAGTATTAAGCCTGAAGTTTCATATAGATACATTTTCATACAAATCTTACAGTGTACAGTACAAGTACAAGTTTACTGATCAGTAGTCTATTTTCTCTATTTGAGTTAAAAAAAGAAATCGCAATAATCAATTTATAGATTTGTATCGGGATTAATTGATATTGAATCGAATCGCCAGGTACTAGGCAATTCACACCCCTACACAACTCCATTCCAGGTGTTGGTTCACCCTGCCATCTCACCCTTTTTGTGCGTAAGCCCTTGAGGTTCGCGCTCGACCGGGCCACCTTGGCAAAGTCGCCTTTCTGCCAATAGCCGCAGAAGACACGTAGTGGGCACCCTTCCGTGGGCATATGATAATAATAATAAATTATGCATTAGATTTATATTGCACTTTTTTGGACACTCAAAGACACTTCACAGTGGTTGCATTAATCATGCACTCACACGTTCACACTGTGGTGGCAGTAAGCTACTTAAGTAGCCACAGCTGCCCTGGGGCAGGCTGCCAGTGTGCGCCTACGGCCCTTCCGACCACCGACAAACATTCGCACCTTCCATACACCAGTGTGAGTAGCACTGGAGGCAATGTGTGTGAAGTACCTTGCCCAAGGACACAACGACACATGACTTTGGGAGAGCGGGGTTCGAACAGCCGACCTTCTGGTTACTGAACGATCGTCTCTACACCCTGAGCCACGGCAGACACACATGATCTGAACCCGCTACAGTGCCCTAAACAAGGAAAACCTCAAGGCTGCATTGTTCATTTGATACTATTTTAGCTCCTCCTGCCTCATTTTCCTCTAAATTTTCCACCTAATGTTCCACCTCACTTCTTGGTCAACTCCTGTTGCTGTTTTACGATCAGGAACTAGAAATTAGAGTAATAGAAAATTGCCATTCATTTCATGCAATAAAAAAATAATAATACTATATTGGGATATATAGGTCTTTCTTTAAAATTATCTGTCATTTATGGGGGGAAATTTTATGTACCGGTACTAATGGTAGTGCTGGGCAATATGATGATATTTATCGTGAAGATGATAGAAAAAAAATTATCTTGTCATTTTCTTCCTATCTTGTCTATCATCATTAGTCACTTACAGCAAAAAGCAAACTAAATAAGTGGCAGAGACGTACAAAAGCATTCGTTCTGCATGCTTGTTTCACACAGCTGTCACCAGGTGCCTGAGCAGTGGACATGGCAGTGAATGATACATAGTTGTTATACATTACAAGCTTACGGTGCCAAAGTAAACACCCATCCATTATCTGAACTACACAAGACAAAACACAACTACAAGCATAGCAGTTTGCAGGTCTAAATATGCAGTTTTAGCATCATTAAAACACAGATTTTTAAGTTTTTCTGAAAATTGAAAGGCTGAGAAAGCCCCCAAAAGCTTCGCTAGGACGCTTACGTTACCTACTCAAGTCGAGGCGAGATCGGTTCTACTACTTACGTCGCAGCGTAGCAACGACTCAATGAGCTTTGGCTGGCTAATACTGCACATAAACACGTTGCGCTTTCACTCATAAGTTAGTAATCACAGCCTCCGTGGTGGCGTATAAGAAGCACATTTTTAGTTACAAGTGTCGAAGTTCTCACGAAGAGTTTACGAGGCGTGATTAACGAGGAAAAGACGTAGAAGCCTTGCTATGCTAACTACTTTGCTAACCAGCAAACGTTATTGTGAAACTGACATTAATTTAGGTGCATGGGTGATCGATTACACTTTTTACAAAGTTCTCGCTGGTACTGCGTTACAGCGGAGCGTGTCAAACTTTTAATAGCAAAACAGCTGGCCTGGCCTTTAAATTAGTCTTTTGGGGAGGGGGGGAGGCAGTAACGCTACACACTTAGCTAAACAGGAAGTGATGTGATTGTTATGGCGTCCCGTATACGTCAACTGGGAGGAGGAAGATTAAACAACAGGCTTGATAAGCGATTGAGAAAATGGATGGATATACTAAAGTCAATACCTTTCGTATCACTAAATCTCATCATTTTTCATTTTTAAACAGTTTGAAAAAATGTTTGCATCTCCTTTTTAGATTCATAAATATATTTGTAAAAAAGATGTCAGTGGTTACTGTGCCTCTTTTGTGAACATTTGATAATTTTATATAGCAGCCCCAGCATTTCTCTTTCGATACAGATCTGTTTAATGTCACTTCAAAATAAAATGAGAAAATAATATTGGGCTTCATGACATGTCTGCTGACAAGCATGGGATGACCGTGGACAGGTGACTATTAGGCACAATTTATAGGGAATAATCAAGCCTATACGAGTCACAGGTAACTAAATGCAGGCTTGTGTCACTGTGATGCAATAGCTTATGGTGTGCAATCATTTTCGACTCACAATAACCGGTGTAATGGTCTGAATATCTAGAGCAAAACGTGATTTTGAACAAAAACATTGATGGATTGCTGTGTTTGTGCTATTCCCTTTCATGCAAACAGGTGAAACACACATTTCTTTTGTTCTGTGCTGAGAAATTGGTATGAATACTTTTGCAACCCACTGTTTGTACTGTTGATGTCATATGTGAAATGTCTTCCAATAAACAAAGTTATCAACAACAACAAAAGTCAATATCACTGCAGACGCTGCACCAATCCGCCTGCTAATCTCCCGCTCCAATCTTTATTCACTCGTGATCAAGACCCCAAGATACTTGAACTCCATTAAGGATACTAGAAGTCCATAAAGGATATGAACACAATCTGCAACAAAGGACAGCCTTTGCAGAGTCCAACTCTCACTGGAAACAAATCCGACTTACTACCAGCAATTGGGACCCAACTCTGACATCAGTCGTAGAGGGACCAAATAGGCTGTATCTAGGGGTGAAAAGTTTGACTCATCATCAGAGTCTTTCAGCCGTGTTTTGTCCTGTCCCTCACCGAGGATCTGTTTGCAATGGATGACCCTAACAAGGGCATAAAGCCCTGGACAACTTAGCTCCTTGGATCATTGGAACACACAAACCCCATGATAGGGTGATGACTCAGGGAGGAAATTGTTAACAATTGAAATCCTTAAACACATATTTGGTACTGTACTAGGAAAAATTTAATTACTCAAATGCGTTGTTGAAGGTGCATATATATATATATATGTATATATATATATTATTTGGAAAAGTAAATGGGATGACTAAACAGGGCTAAGATTGGAATGTTGAAGCGATTTTGGCTCACCACAAGAGGCTTTTCGTGTGTCACCCCCCCTTCTCTCCTCTAGCAGGCTGTCTCCATCACTTTGTATCCCAATCACTGTCGCTGTAGAAGGTGGCCTTTTAACATCATAATAAAGACATTAATTTGAAACACAATCATGGGAAAAGACCAAAGTTAAAAGTGAATATACTGTACATACCAGATAAACATAATAAATAATACATCTTTTGGCATAAACAAGCAGACTATAGATTTTCTTCTAGGTCTTTCTTTCCCCCGGGTTGATTCACATTTGTTTCTCTGTGCTGCCAAAAATTTTTTTATCCTCACTGAAAGGAAGAAACTAGGACGGCCAAAAGTATGCTATGACATAACATGACATGAGACTTACAAGTGCATTCACTGTATTTTGTATACAGACACAGAGGCCTGATATTATACTACTGGCTATTTTAGTATGCATTCTTATTAAAACTAAACAAGAAGGTATAAATTATCTGTAAGTTCTAAAATTGCCTTTTTGCATTCAAAGACATGCTACATTTGGTTTCGAAAAAGCAATTTGTATTGGTTTAGCTAAAGATCCTCTGTGACTAAAAACATTAACACTGTCCCTCTCCCATTCATAGGCTTGACCTTTAACGTCAATATAATAAAACGTTGATTTCACTCTGTTAAATGGACCTGTTCCTAGAGTTCAATGTTGTCTGTAATTGGTTCTTTCTTGGCTCAGGCTCAAGCACAATTCATAACATCAGCATGGTATTTTTATGTTAAGTGCTAGAGTTGACCACAAACTAAAATGAGGATATTGCTCACACAGTTTAGTACATTTAAATAGACAAAAAGTTACTTATACTTACGTTTTAAAACAGGGATCTCCTGACATAAGCTGAGTACTGATGATAACCTGTAAACACAAAAAGATTAAATTTGTCTGGTGCAACTTGGATATACGCCAACACAAAACAGCATCAGCGCAAGCAAGGCATTTGTTTGAGTAGTTGATCTATGGCGTAAACATGATAATTACAAATTTACTCTTTGTAAAGAATCTTTATCAAGTGATTTTGTCCCAAATCAGGTCCTCGTGACGTCCATCCATCCATCCATCATATACCGCTTATCCGGGGTCAGGTCGCGGGGGCAGCAGCTTTAGAAGGGAAGCCCAGACTTCCCTCTCCCCAGCCACTTCAGCCAGCTCCTTCGACGGGATCCCAAGGCGTTCCCAGACCAGTCGAGAGACATAGTCTCTCCAGCGTGTCCTGGGTCGTTCCTGGGGCCTCCCGCCAGTGGGACATGCCCGGAACACCTCTACAGGGAGGCGTCCAGGAGGCATCCGAGCCACATCAACTGGTTCCTCTCATCGCGGAGGAGTAGTGGCTCGACACTGAGTCCCTCCCGGATGACCGAGCTTCTCACCCTATAACTAAGGGAGAGCCCGGCTACCCTGCGGAGGAAACTTATTTCGGCCTCTTGTATCCGGGATCTTGTTCTTTCGGTCATGACCCACAGCTCGTGACCATAGGTGAGGGTAGGAACGTAGATCGACCGGTAAATCGAGAGCTTTGCCTTTCGGCTTAGCTCCTTCTTTACCACAATGGACCGATACAGAGTCCGCATCACTGTAGACGCTGCACCGATCCGCCTGTCGATCTCCCGCTCCAACCTACCCTTACTCGTGAACAAGACCTCAAGATACTTGAACTCCTCCACTTGGGGCAGGATCTGATCCCCAACCCTGAGAGGGTACTTCACCCTTTTCCGACTGAGGACCATGGTCTCGGATTCATAGGTGCTGATTTTCATCCCGAACGCTTCACACCCGGCCGCGAACCGCTCTAGTGATAGTTGGAGATCACGGCTTGAAGAAGCCAACAGCACCACATCATCTGCAAAAAGCAGAGATGTATTGTTGAGGCCACCAAACCGGACCCCCTCAACGCCTCGGCTGCACCTAGAAATTCTGTCCATTATAGTTATGAACAGAATCAGTGACAAAGGGCAACCTTGGCGGAGTCCAACCCTCACTGGAAACAACTTCGACTTACTGCCGGCAATGCGGACCAAACTCTGACATCGGTCGTACAGGGACCGAACAGCCAGTATCAGGGGGCTCGGTACCCCGTACTCCCGAAGCACCACCCACAGGACTCCCCGAGCACCGAGCAGCACCCCATCTCCACTATACACAGTGTTAATGGTGCACTGCTTTCCTCTCCTGATACGCCAGATGGTGGACAAGAATTTCTTGGAAGCCGTCCGGAAGTCGTTTTCCATGGCCTCACCAAACTCCTCCCATGTCCGAGTTTTTGCCTCAGTAATCGCGGAAGCTGCATTCCGCTTGGCCAGCCGGTACCTGTCAGCAGCCTCTGGAGTCCCACAGGCCAAAAAGGCCCAATAGGACTCCTTCTTCAGCTTGACGGCATCCCTAACCGCTGGTTCCTCGTGACGTGTGATAACAAATAAGATGACAGATTGATATTTTGAAAACAATGAGGCATTAACCTGTTGAAATACAACACAGCTGCAGAGTACCAGAGTTACCTTAAGAATTGAGTTATCCTGCCGAGTATTTTTGGTATCGTAACCCTCTAGCAGACATCTCCGGGTTGTACTTCCGGAGCCAGCAAACTCTGATAAATTCAGATCTGCAAAACCAAGCTGGAGGAAAAATCATGATAGGATTATTTTTTGTGATAATGTGGCTATGAAATGAAAAAGCCAGATAAGAGCAGAGGACCAAAAACATTTAGCATGCTAAATAAGTCATACCACGTGTATGCGTTGTGTTATTTAAGTTCCCATTACAATCATTTGAGTAAACACATTGTCTTGTTTTTTTTACAAATCCTGGATTTCAAGGAAGCATCTGTTATTTTGGATCTTAGGGTACTTGTACAATTCACCATAGTTATTTTAGGGGCAATACAAACCCAATTCCAATGAAGTTGAGACATTGTGTTAAACATACCGTAATTTACAGACTATAAGCCACTACTTTTTTCTCTTGCATTCGACCCTGCAGCTAATTCAACGGAGCGGCTTATACACCTGGTCACGAGAAGGTGCAATATAAAGGCAGAGCTGGCAAATCCGGGTCCAGAGAGCAAAAATCCTGCCACAATTTGGCTTTAGCCCCTAGACCTAGCTAGCTCCTATGGTGCTCGTTTACTTGGTAGCTAGCACGTCAACGGAAACAATTAGCGATAAGGGCTCGAGGGCTAAAGCCAAACTATGGTAGGGTTTTTACTTTCTGGACCTGGAGTTGCCATCTCTGTATAAAGGAAGTGCAAGAGCGCCAGGCAGAGCAAAACAAACTAATAGCGTATTTCCACTGGAGCCCAGCACGGCTCGGCTTGCTGGCAGGTCAGTTCACCCAACCCACGCTTGCACTGCTTTTCCACCTCCAATGTCCATTTGGGACACTGGGCGGAAGTACCGCATAACCGGCTGCAACACAATAGTGGAGCGCGGGAAACAACACATAACCAAAACACGGAAGCCATGGAGGACAACGCTGCCCAGTATCGGTTGCTTGTTCTGTTTTTTGTGGTGCTTCAGATGTGTCGCTTCTTCAGAGCTCGCAACGCAAGGAGTATCACCGCCGCGAAGAAAAGGACGATGTTTTATTGTCGGAAAGCCCTCAAGGCTATACACACTGATAGCAGTGGGAGCGAAGAAGAAAACGAACACATCTCGAAAAGGACACGGCTTGTTGTTGTTTTTTTCCCTCGCTGATGTCCATTACTGATGGCATCACAGGACCGACCGCCCAATCAACTGCCGTAGTGTTTTACGTCGCATCCCGGGCTTGTTCTGGGCTCGCTTTGGCCCAACGTAGGTGCGAGGGCCGCGAGAAGCTCTGCACGGTTCACTTCCAACACGGACAGTTGTAATGGAAACGCTCGCCAACACTTGCACGGTGCGGTGCTGGGCTGCAGTGGAAATACGCTACAAGTGAGCCCAAATACAGTAGGAGAGACAGAACAAGAGCGAGACCGTTTGCGCCCTCTTTATGGAAAAGAAACATGTGCATATAATGCTGCATTTAAGTTAAAGGCAATCAACCTGTTCGATTCTGACACTGATGAAGAGGAAGATAAGTTTTTTTGTTTTGAGAGCAACAACAAAGGAGAGTGTGGCTGACGAGGCAATCCTGGGCCTGTTCCTTTCAGATACTGAGGAAGAGGACTTCAATGGTTTTACGTAGTACGCAAGAGGAGGACGATAGCACGAGAATTACCGGTAATTACTGACTTTTCTGCTATAGTAGGCTGGTTATTTATGTGAAGGTAATGTATTTTTGTACAGCCGTGTTATTAATGCACCTTTACTGCCGTGTTACTGGCAAGCACTTTTAAAAACAGATTTAATTTAGCCATTTGACATTATTGCCTCATCAAGCGCTGTATGTTTTGTTCTGTTGTTATACTGTACTACTACTGTGACTCCAGGACGTGCAGGATGTGCAAGAGGTGTGACTGCAGGACAGACTGGCGGTTCGTGCGTAGTCACGCGAGAATTGGAGCATACGTCATCAAACTACGACAATACGTCATCATCGAGCTGCGACCACTACGTCATCACTGGAAGAGTATCCCATTTCGTGTCCCCACTGGAGCATACAGGGCGCGTTTTGAAATCTTTCCACTCTGGAGCCCGGTTACAAAAGTGATCGGTTTCAAGCTTCGAAACGGACGAACTGCCCAAACGGTAAGAAACTTGTGCAGATACATTGAAACAGGCTTTCATGTGGACGGGGCCTGAGAAAATGAATGTTCATCAAACACCTATTTGGAACATCCCACAAGTGAACTGGTTAATTGAGAACAGGTGGGTGCCATGATTGGGCATAAAAAGCGCTTCACTAAATTGTTCAGTCATTCACAGGAAAAACTGGGGTGAAGTTCATCTCTTTGTGAACAATTGTGTGAGAAAATGGTCGAACAGTTTATGGACAATGTACAACTGCAAGGAATTTAGGGATTTCATGATCTACAGTCCATAATGTCATCAAAAGGTTCAGAGAATCAAGAGAAATCACTGCATGAAAGCAGCAAGCCGGAAGCCAACATTGAATGCCCCGTGACCTTTGATCCCTCACATGGTACTACATCAAAAACTGACTTCACTGTGTAAAGAATATCACCACATGGCCTCAGGAACACTTCAGAAAACCAATGTCAGTAAAGTAAATACAGTTTGGCGCAATGGTGCTCCATCCTTAAGTGCAACTTAAAACTCTACAATGCAAAGCAAAAGCCATCCATTTATGAACAACACTCAGAAACGACGCAGGCTTTTCTGGGCATGAGCTCATCTAAGATGGGCTGATGCAATGTGGTCTGATGAGTCCACAGTTCCAATTGTATTTGGAAATTGTGGGTGTTGTGTCCTGCGGGCCAAAGAGGAAAAGAACCATCCAGACTGTGATGGACTCAAAGTACAAAAGCCAGAATCTGTGATGGTATGGGGCTGTATTAGTGCCAAAGGCATTGGTAACTTACAACTCTGTGAAGGTAAGATTAATGCTGAACGGTACATACAAGTTTTGGAGAAACATGTTGTATGCTGCCATTCAAGTATTGTCTTTTTCATGGACGCCCCTGCTTATTTCAGCAAGACAATGCCAAAGCACATTTTGCACGTTACAACAGTGTGACTTCATCGTAAAAGAGTACGGGTACTAGACTAGCCTGCCTGCAGTCCATACCTGTCTCCCATTGAAAAAATGTGCGGCACATTATGAAGCGTAAAATACGACACGGAGACCCCGAACTGTTGAACAGCTGAAGCTGTACATCAAGCTAGAATGGGAAAGAATTCCACCTACAAACTTTCAAACGTTTATTGAATGTTGTTAAAAGAAAAGGTGATGTAACACAGTAGTATACATGACACTGTCTCAGGAATGTGTTTAAATAAAATTCAAAGTTAATAATTATTTGCTAAAAACAATAAAGTTTATCAGTTTGAACATGAAAGATCTTGTCTCTGTAGTGTATTCAATTAAATATAGGTTTTGCAAATCATTGTATTCTGTTTTTATTTATGTTTAACACGTCCCAACGTCTTTGGAATTGAGTTTGTAGTATATAGCTTAAGGATTAAAATAAATAAATAAGAACTTTTTAGCATGTCAACAACCCAAAGCATACAGTTAAATCCAGACGTATAGTACGTTATGATGTTGGCTTTCGCCATTTAGAGGGGTCATATACATTACTGGCAAGATAAGAAGTGCCAGGCTTATATTTTTTGTCAGAAGAATGCTAAATAATAAAATTAAAGCAAACCAAGTATTAGTTTACCTTAGCAAATGCTTTCCCCCCCTTCAGCTCCTATGCAAACAGAAACACATATTACAAATATGACTTTAAAAAAAAATATACATATATATATATATATGTAGGACAAAAGCACACAGGTTCATGTCGTGTCCGCTTAGACACTTTTTGCCTCACAAAATGTTTATGTTGAGTTCCAACAGTTTTAGCTTATTTTTAGTGGAGATGGTACATTGTGATCAAGTGTGAGGAGCTTTTATAGTTAGAGGGAGCAGTATTATAATGATCCGTGTTTTTTTGTTTGTTTGTTTTTTAAGATTTGTATTTGGCTTTGTTTCATGTTATGTCTTGTTTTTTTGTTTTTTGTGGTTCATGTCTTTGAACCACAAAAAAAGGAGCTAGGAGCGATGTTGTCTGGGGCTTTATGCCCTTGGCAGGGTCACCCATGGCAAACAGGTCCTAGGTGAGGGGCCAGACAAAGCACGGCTCATGGACTCCTTATGATGAGAAAAATATATGGTTTGACGTTTCCCTTGCCCGGACATGGGTCACCGGGGCCCCCTCTGGAGCCAGGCCTGGAGGTGGGGCTTGTTGGCGAGCGCCTGGTGGCCGGGCCTGCACCCATGGGGCACAGGCCTGGGAGGCAACGTGAGTCCCCCTTGCCATGGGCTCACCACCAGTGGGAGGGGCCATAGTAAGCTGGGTGGCAGACAAGGACGGGGACCTTGGCGGACCGATCCATATTGGCGGACCGATGTATAACTTATTTTGTGGTTCATGTCTTATCCTACGACCCAGGACACACTGGAGAGACTACAGTATAGTGGGGTTTCCATCCACCCATTTTTATTGAAATTTTTAAGAAATGCAAAAATAAAATTGAATGTAAACGCTAGAAATTCAAAAAGGGCCCAGAATTCGCAAAAACGTTTTTACGCTTAGAGGGGGTGGATTTTTAAGCGTATCGAAAAAAGTAAAATGCTAAATTTGGCTCTGGAAACAGGTTTTGCGAATTAATGCTGACAAGTCTGGATACACGTCACAAGTTTTGACTGAAACAGAAATTATTTTGGAATTAATTAAAGAAGCGAATATTAACGCAATTTTAGATGGAAAACAGCAAAGAAACGCTACGGTTTATCAAGAATTACAAAAGCAAACTCATACGACGTCATTGCCCGGTGCAGTCGCTTCATGCTTTTCTTCTTCTTCTTTTAAATTACTGGTGGATCATATCTCTATGGTGTACACCGCCACCTACAGCGGCTGAATCCCCTCTCAATATTCGCAAAAGGCCTGGGAACACCTTGGGATCCCGCCGGTGGAGCTGGTGGATGTTGCTGGGGAGAAGGAAGTCTTGGCTTCCCTCCTAAAGCTTCTGCCCCCGCAACCCGACCTCGGCTAAGTGGTAGAAGATGGATGGATGGATGGATGGATGAATGATGTCTTATCCTGTCTCTTTAAATTTTATTGTGTCCACTTGTGCTTGTCAACCCGGTCCTTTGTGTCACCCACTTGTGTCTTGTCCAGATGTTTTTCGCTGTCTCGTCAGTTTTTTTTAATTATTATTATTCCCTGCCTAGTTTTCAGTCCTTGTTGGATCATTTGCTTTTGCTCATAGTCGCTGCCATTTGTCCTGTCTTTGTGCCCTGTTGAGTTGAGTGTGTTTTGTTTGTTTTGTTTGTTACTTTGTATCTGCTTTATTTGGTCTTCCCTCAATTTAGTAGTTTTGATTCAAAGTGTCTTGTTTGCTATTTGTTTTTTCTTTTGGAAATAAATCCTTTTTTGTTTATCGACATCCAGCACACCTGCCTCGCCTCCCTGCTTTCGCTGTCATTTGTCCTGTCTTTGTGCCCTGTTGAGTTGAGTGTGTTCTGTTTGTTACTTTGTATCTACTTTATTTGGTCTTCTCTCAATTTAGTAGTTTTGATTCAAAGTGTCT